>NC_143034.1:70826370-71008870 GCF_057628025.1 Oncorhynchus mykiss | reverse complement strand
TGTACAGTCAAGGGGATTGTAGTTTGAGTGTAGAAAAAAAGGTTATGGGAGGGATTTCTATTCTAGCCCTAACACCCAATTCAGAGGAGTAGAGCGGAACAGAGAGACAGAGGTGATAAATAGAGAAGGTGAGAAGGGTTTTAGAGAGAGAAAGAGAGAGAATGTAACTTCAATTGTCTAATTCAGCTGTCTGATCCACACAGAGAATTCACTTCATGCCCTGTTTGGTCTCCATGGAGACCCTCCTGAGTGGGGAGTATTTTCTCTGGTCTGACTGCTCCCGTCAACTCATGACTGGTATTCATTTTAATACTGTTTATGTTCCTCTGGTCTGATCAGATCAACGGCAGAAACAAGGCTGTGGTCAAGATCACCTAGGACACAAAACCCTAAGCAATGAAGAGCGGTTGAGGCCAGTGTTTTCTTAACGTTCTCTTTGATTTGTCATTGATCCTTTTGTCCATTCACATACAGGATCAATTAATGTCAATTCAGGGAGAGTCCAAGTATTATCTGCAGTGTTTTGGCTAACATGTCCTCTTTTATTTCCCTATCACTGTCACGACCTGACCATAGAGAGCCCTTGTTTCTCTGTGGTGTAGTAGGTCAGGGCGTGACTAGGGGGTATTCTGGTGTAACATTTCTGTGTTCTAGTTTATATTTTCTATGTTGGTGTTTTGTATGGTTCCCAATTAGAGGCAGCTGGTAATAAAGAGGTAGCTGGTGTCTCTAATTGGGGATCATATTTAAGTAGATATTTTTACCACCTGTGATATTGTTTTGTGTTTGTGCATCAAGTAGTCACGTTTCGTTGTTCATTTATTGTTTTTGCTGAAGTTTCTCTCTGAAGTAAATATGTGGAACTCAACATCCGCTGCGCCGTGGTCCCGTTCTTATGACAACCGGGACAATCACAGAATACCTCTTTTACATGGCCAATATGTCCTCTTCTCTTTCCCTATCAGAGTAACACCATCAGTCATATGTGAGAGAAACGTATATCTCAGTCTTCCTGGTTGACGATCTTGCAGGCATTCGCCTAGGAAGTCCACTACCACGACGTTGAATGCATTGAAATGTAAACACACCAAACACCTGGGGGATAAGGCTTTGGCTCAGAGAGTCTAGTGGCTTAACGTTCATAAATACACCCACAGCTTCATATCTGTCTTAAACTGCCTGGGGCAGTTGTCCATAATGATAGCGCCTCTCCATCTCCACTTCCCCCCTCCTCGCTACCCCCCGGATTCCCACTTCCTTTGGTATCCAAACCACAGAGCCGGAGTACTGGGTTTAAGATGGCCTTTATCAGTGGTCTGTCCAATGGTATCGGCTTACAAGACAGCACTCTGTCCTCACACACATTCTGGAAGTTTTAATAGGTGATCAGAGCAGCTGCTGCAGACCCAGGGCTAATTTAGTGCCTCTCGTAGGGGCTTAATGACTACAGGAGGCAGACGGCTCTTCAGCCTTTGATGTTATATGATCAGGTGGCCCCCTTGGAAAACACACACACACGTAAGCACACACACATTCTTTTCTTGGATCACTACTGTAAGTGGTGAAGTGAAAGTATTATTGGGTGTTCTGAATCTGTCCACCTGCCCCTCCCCCTTCCTAGAACAATACTCTCAGACATACTGCCCCTCCCCCTTCCTAGAACAATACTCTCAGACATACTGCCCCTCCCCCTTCCTAGAACAATACTCTCAGACATACTGCCCCTCCCCCTTCCTAGAACAATACTCTCAGACATACTGCCCCTCCCCCTTCCTAGAACAATACTCTCAGACATACTGCCCCTCCCCCTTCCTAGAACAATACTCTCAGACATACTGCCCCTCCCCCTTCCTAGAACAATACTCTCAGACATACTGCCCCTCCCCCTTCCTAGAACAATACTCTCAGACATACTGCCCCGCCCCCTTCCTAGAACAATACTCTCAGACATACTGCCCCTCCCCCTTCCTAGAACAATACTCTCAGACATACTGCCCCTCCCCCTTCCTAGAACAATACTCTCAGACATACTGCCCCCTCCCCCTTCCTAGAACAATACTCTCAGACATACTGCCCCTCCCCCTTCCTAGAACAATACTCTCAGACATACTGCCCCTCCCCCTTCCTAGAACAATACTCTCAGCCATACTGCCCCTCCCCCTTCCTAGAACAATACTCTCAGACATACTGCCCCCTCCCCCTTCCTAGAACAATACTCTCAGACATACTGCCCCTCCCCCTTCCTCGAACAATACTCTCAGACATACTGCCCACCTGCCCCCCCCCCCTTCCTAGAACAATACTCTCAGACATACTGCACTTTCAGCTCCTGCTAACATCCAAGACTACCATCACACTATCTCTGTAAGCACTCACACACACACACACACACACACACACACACACACACACACACACACACACACACACACACACACACACACACACACACACACACACACACACACACACACACACACACACACACACACACACACACACACACACACAACACTTGCATTTCTTAAAACAAGTTGACAGGTGGGGGATGCTCAGGGGAACACAAGCCTTATACGGCACAAAGGCTCCCGATAGGCTTAGCACTTCAGCACCGACCAATTGGAATAGTTACGCAGGAGATTCTGCACTATTCACACCATGCCACCTCCCTCTCTGAGGTCAAGTGTCACCTTCTGTTTGCACTTCAAAGACATCAATATCCTCTTTCTCTCTGCACCCTGCATTACAGCTGGGCAAACAACAGAAGAACGCAATGATAATTGTTCAACTGAGTGAAAACCACAACAGTTACTGTACTGGCTTGAAATCTGGACAATGTAGCATCGGCCCCATTGTCCAATCCTCAGGCGATGGCTGCTGGACTGTTGTCCTGTTCTGCTCACCAACTAGGATGTAATCAAAAACAGACTGAACAATCAACTAAATGTCTTTTATTGGGGGAAGAATGGATCTCAGTAGTGCATGAATTATAGTGAAACAGGCACTGGGACCGTGAATGATGCTCTGCTAACAAACCCAAGCCAAGTCACGGTCTCTCAATGCCAGATTAGAGAATGCCAAGCACTTCCTTCTGTAAACAATCTAAAAGACAAGAGTGGGAAAATGACTAGAAGAGACCTACAGAAGGGCCTGATTGGTACATCTACTTCTCTTCTGTAAACACATTGACATCAGTTTGTCAGAGAAGTTAGGCTCAATGGGTGTGTGGGAAACAAGGAACACTTGTATCTACTTCTACACAGACAGACAGCCAGACAGGGGCTAGAGCTCACGATAGGGGTTGTCTAGGGGACCTGGGATGTGATACACAGCCCCCATATTAAAGACTTGGTTTGGGTGGCAGTAGTAACATCATTCAGATGGCAGTAGAAGTATCATTCAGATGGCAGTAGTAGCATCATTCAGATGGCAGTAGAAGTATCATTCAGATGGCAGTAGTAACATCATTCAGATGGCAGTAGTAACATCATTCAGATGGCAGTAGTAGCATCATTCAGATGGCAGTAGAAGTATCATTCAGATGGCAGTAGTAACATCATTCAGATGGCAGTAGTAACATCATTCAGATGGCAGTAGTAACATCATTCAGACGGCAGTATTAACATCATTCAGATGGCAGTAGTAACATCATTCAGACAGCAGTAGAAGCATCATTCAGATGGCAGTAGAAGTATCATTCAGATGGCAGTAGTAACATCATTCAGATGGCAGTAGTAACATCATTCAGATGGCAGTAGTAACATCATTCAGATGGCAGTAGTAACATCATTCAGATGGCAGTAGTAACATCATTCAGATGGCAGTAGTAACAATATTCAGATGGCAGTAGAAGTATCATTCAGATGGCAGTAGTAGCATCATTCAGATGGCAGTAGAAGTATCATTCAGATGGCAGTAGTAACATCATTCAGATGGCAGTAGTAACATCATTCAGATGGCAGTAGTAACATCATTCAGACGGCAGTATTAACATCATTCAGATGGCAGTAGTAACATCATTCAGACAGCAGTAGAAGCATCATTCAGATGGCAGTAGAAGCATCATTCAGATGGCAGTAGAAGCATCATTCAGATGGCAGTAGAAGCATCATTCAGATGGCAGTAGTAACATCATTCAGATGGCAGTAGTAACAATATTCAGATGGCAGTAGAATCATCATTCAGATGGCAGTAGAAGCATCATTCAGATGGCAGTAGTAACATTCCCATTCACAGTAGATCAAGGCTCTACAAACTATAAAGGACAGGTACGATCCTCATGTTTGGGATGTTTTCCCCTGCTGTCCCGCTGCATGCTACTGTTCTGACCAGAGGCCTGCTAGAGGCCTGCTAACACAGTACCGCCGTGAAGTGGCTCGGGCGGTGATGTGGTGCAAGGACAACGACCTCATGCTCCACGTCTCATAAACCACAGAGACAGACAAACTACAGAATAAGAAAGACCCCCTCTGAGCCCGTCATAATCACTGACCAACCAATAACCCTGACAGATTCTTAACAATTCTAGAGAGGGTTGTGTCGAAAGCCTTAAATATCAGACTAAAGAGGGTTGTGTCGAAAGCCTCAAAGATCAGACTAGAGAGGGTTGTGTCGAAAGCCTCAAAAATCACTGGCTGGGACCTTCCCTCTAGGAGCTCTCTGTACACCAAGCACACCTCAACAACCCCTCCCATCCAGCCAATTACCTCATTCAGACCCTACCCTCTGGTAGGTGCTACAGGTCTTTGACCACCAAAACGGAACATTTTAAAAGCAGGAGAACCAGCACCATGTCTCTGTGACCTCCCTACAGGAGAACCAGCACCATTTCTCTGTAACCTCCCTACCAGAGAACCAGCACCATTTCTCTGTAACCTCCCTACAGGAGAACCGGCACCATGTCTCTGTGACCTCCCTACAGGAGAACCAGCACCATGTCTCTGTGACCTCCCTACAGGATATCCAGCACCATTTCTCTGTAACCTCCCTACAGGATATCCAGCACCGTGTCTCTGTGACCTCCCTACAGGAGAACCAGCACCATTTCTCTGTAACCTTCCTACAGGATATCCAGCACCATGTCTCTGTGACCTCCCTAAAGGAGAGCCAGCATTTCACTGTGACCCTACAGGAGAACCAGCACCATTTCTCTGTGACTTCCCTACAGGAGAACCAGCAACATGTCTCTGTGAACTCCATATAGGAGAACCAGCACCATGTCTCTATGACCTCCCTACAGGAGAACCAGCAACATGTCTCTGTGAACTGCATATAGGAGAACCAGCACCATGTCTATGTGAACTCCATATAGGAGAACCAGCAACATGTCTCTGTGACCCTACAGGAGAACCAGCAACATGTATCTGTGAATTGCATATAGGAGAACCAGCACCATGTCTCTGTGACCTCCCTACAGGAGAACCAGCACCATGTCTCTGTGACCTCCCTACAGGAGAACCAGCACCATGTCTCTGTGACCTCCCTACAGGAGAAACAGCACCATGTCTCTGTGACCTCCCTACAGGAGAAACAGCACCATGTCTCTGTGACCTCCCTACAGGAGAACCAGCATCACGTCTCTGTGACCTCCCTACAGGAGAAACAGCACCATGTCTCTGTGACCTCCCTACAGGAGAAACAGCACCATGTCTCTGTGACCTCCCTACAGGAGAAACAGCACCATGTCTCTATGACCTCCCTACAGGAGAAACAGCACCATGTCTCTGTGACCTCCCTACAGGAGAAACAGCACCATTTCTCTGTGATCTCCCTACAGGAGAAACAGCACCATGTCTCTGTGACCCTACAGGAGAACCAGCATCACGTTTCTGTGACCTCCCTACAGGAGAACCAGCATCACGTCTCTGTGACCTCCCTACAGGAGAACCAGCATCATGTCTCTGTGACCTCCCTACAGGAGAAACAGCACCATGTCTCTGTGACCTCCCTACAGGGGAAACAGCACCATGTCTCTGTGACCCTACAGGAGAAACAGCACCATGTCTCTGTGACCCTACAGGAGAAACAGCACCATGTCTCTGTGACCTCCCTACAGGAGAAACAGCACCATGTCTCTGTGACCTCTCTACAGGGGAAACAGCACCATGTCTCTGTGACCCTACAGGAGAACCAGCATCACGTCTCTGTGACCTCCCTACAGTAGCACCAGCCCTGGAATCAGCATGGGAGGAGTAATACGCTGTATCACTGGACCACAGAGTATTTATTTAATTTGACAGTGTCTGGTTGTGGAAATACAGTTAAAGCCATGGAGGAGAAATGCAGTGGGAGCCAGCTATGTCCAGCCCCTGTAACATGGCAGCTGTCCTACATAAACCTCTGTGAATGCAGGGGAGCAAGACACACACATGACACACACACCTGCCAACACACCTGCCAGTGTAATTCATGTGGTCATTTTTCTTACATGAAAGAGACAGGCTTCTGTCAGAGCGGAGGGAGCCGCTGAGGCCACAGATGACCTTTCCTGTCTGTCGGAGCCGGTGAACAGAGAGGAGGGCAATAACAGGAGTGCTGCTGCTGCTGTCCCCCGAAGGCCTGTCTGGGCCCTAAAAGACCACCACTCTATCCAGACCTGGGTTCATATAGTATTGGGGTACTTTCAAATACTGTGAACGTTCAATTGAGCCTGTCTGGAGTGCCAGTTTGCAGACACTATTCCAATGACCCAGAGTTGTCAGGAAAGCTCATTCAAGTGCAGCTAAAGTATTTGGAAGAAAACAAATACTATTTGAACCCAGGTTTGTCTCTATCTACACAGGGCTCCCACAATCATTCACAACCAGGTATTTAGATCCCAGAGGTTTTTACAACAACAAACTAGGAGTATGTTGTATTGTGCCATATGTCAGAGTTAATCGTTTGACCCTGAAAGTAAGTGAAATAACTTGCTCTGTTTGCATGACCGCTTTTGTCTTTACATCACAGGGGGCTGCTGAGGGGAGGACGGCTCATAATAATGTCTGGAATGGAGTGAATGGAATGGTATCAGACACATGGAACCCATGTGTTGGATGTGTTCCATACCGTTCCATTGATTCTATTCCAGACATTACTATGAGCACGTCTGTGCTTTTACACGCTAGACAGGAAAAAAAAGGTTTTAACAAGTTGCCGTACGATAAAAACAAATGACAGCTCGCAAAACAATTTGCTGTTACAACTTGGCATTAAAAGAGCCGACATTTATGGAGGCTAATTTAAATGACTGTCATTTAAACAGGTAGAGAGCATGAGTGGGTGGCTGAGTGAGTGAGTGAGTGAGTGAGTGAGTGAGTGAGTGAGTGAGTGAGTGAATTTGTGCGCGGGTCTAGGCTGGGCTGGGTGAGCCTTTAACAGGCTTGTGGGAGGGCTGTCCTGTAAATGAATGAATACCTTGGTTAATAGGGTCACAGACCACAGACATGCTAAGGAGGGAGAATCCCAGACAAAGACGCCCTTTTAATCCCATCTCCCAATGTTAGTGCAGTCGCGGAGATCACATGCAAGGTAAACACTGCAGATGGCGTCTCAATCTAAAATGACCTTTAAATGTCAACCGCGCTACAACGTGGATCTTCCATGGTCCAGATTGAATCATGGCCTAAGTAACAGCACATCTCAATGCCTCCTCTGGTCCTGCCTGGTCTACAGGGGTGGCAGTTGGAGGGGCTACAAGCTTACAGATGGAAGAAGAGAGGAGGCATAGAACCTCTATTGTATTTCCTTTATTCCTGGCTTCCTACCTCCTCGCCTCCTTCTGAAAACCCATTGGATGAGAAGGTCAGAACATTGGATGATAAGTTCAGAGGTCCCTCCCTTCTGACCTTCTCATCCAATGGGTTTTGAATAGGTGGGTGGGTGGGGCATGAGGAAATGCAATTGAGATTCTCCCTATGAATATTCTCTGTCTCACATTCAAGGTGTAATTTACCTGAGAGAGAGAGAGAGAGAATTGAAGTGAATTGAATTGAGAGTGAGACAGATAAAGAGAGAGAGAGAGAGAGATCAAGACAAATAATGAATATAAGATTAAATTGGTAATGCACACAGGCTTCCAAACACAGTGGTTGGGTAACTCAGCAGGAGAGCGTGATGAAGAGAGGGGGGTTAAGGAGAGAAGAAAGCCACTGTCCTCATTAGCTCATTGAGACCTTCATCTGCCAGCACTCTGGTCACACACCTCACAGTGCATTAGAGCATTCCAGAAGTCAACCATACAACGTTATAGTACCACACACACACACTTACACACATATACACATGCACGCACACACACTCACACGTATACATGCTCAAACACACACACGGATGCACTCACACAGTGGGGTACTCAGGGCAGCAAATAAATCAAACATGTAATTCCCAAACTCCATTTTAATTCTGCTTTCAGACACTGATCCAGGATCAGACAGCAGTAACAAGTACTTTTTATACCTGCAAACTCGACAGACAGCAAAGTTACTATGAATCATAATTGATCAGCAGTTATGATATGTATTACTGTAGGAATGTAACATGCCTGTGGTCTGCCCCAAATGACACACTCTTCACTTGAGTTGATCTCTGTGTTGATTGACAAACCAAGGGATATTGTTACACGGAATTCCCTTTAAAAGCATTTTAGACAGCAGGTATAGTGTACATGGAACTATGAATGAGGTACTGGTCATCAATAATATTCCTACATAGATCCAGGAGGAGTAATGCATTTGAGAGCAGATATGCCATTTGTTCATTGCTTTGTTTTATTAATTCACAGGTGATATTTATGGATGATTCTATCATTGTTTAGGGAATAAATAAGTTTAAATTAAATATTCAATGACATCAGAACATAATTGGAGCTGTTATCCAAATGTAAAATCCAATAGATAATTCACTCATCCTTTACCTCCTTTTCAGAGAAAATGTTGTTATTGATCAACGATCTCATACCCCACAAAGGGGCCAAAGCCTCATGGATTTTCCTCAAAAAGATGGAAAACAGTAAACAGCTAGTTGGGTGTGAAACTGTCTATGGATTGGTTGTTCATTCAATTCCCGCCCCTTTCAAAAGACTACAGTGGACCAAATTGATTTCACACACGTGTCAAACTCATTCCATAGAATGCTGAATGTCTGTGGGTTTTTGCTCCTCCCTTGTACTTGATTGATTAATTAAGGTCACTAATTAGTAAGGAACTCCCCTCACCTGGTTGTCTAGGTCTTAATTGAAAGGAAAAAACAAAAACCCACAGACACTCGACCCTCCGTGGAATGAGTTGGACACCCGATTTAAGCTATGACTCTATACAGCAGGGGCATACTCTGGAGAACTGCTCATACACTGGAGGTCTGGAGTACTGCTCATACACTGGAGATCTGTAGTACTGCTCATACTATGGAGATCTGGAGTACTGCTCATACACTGGAGATCTGGAGTACTGCTCATACACTGGAGATCTGTAGTACTGCTCATACTATGGAGATCTGGAGTACTGCTCATACACTGGAGATCTGGAGTACTGCTCATACACTGGAGATCTGTAGTACTGCTCATACTATGGAGATCTGGAGTACTGCTCATACACTGGAGATCTGTAGTACTGCTCATACTATGGAGATCTGGAGTACTGCTCATACACTGGAGATCTGGAGTACTGCTCATACACTGGAGATCTGTAGTACTGCTCATACTATGGAGATCTGGAGTACTGCTCATACACTGGAGATCTGGAGTACTGCTCATACTATGGAGATCTGGAGTACTGCTCATACACTGGAGATCTGGAGTACTGCTCATACACTGGAGATCTGGAGTACAGCTCATACACTGGAGATCAGGAGTACTGCTCATACACTGGAGGTCTGGAGTACTGCTCATACACTGGAGGTCTGGAGTACTGCTCATACACTGGAGATCTGGAGTACAGCTCATACACTGGAGATCTGGAGTACTGCTCATACACTGGAGGTCTGGAGTACTGCTCATACACTGGAGGTCTGGAGTACTGCTCATACACTGGAGGTCTGGAGGTCTGGAGTACTGCTCATACACTGGAGGTCTGGAGTACTGCTCATACACTGGAGATCTGGAGGTCTGGAGTACAGCTCATACTCTGGAGGTCTGGAGGTCTGGAGTACAGCTCATACTCTGGAGAACTGCTCATACACTGGAGGTCTGGACTACTGCTGGTTCTGTTCTACCTAATCATTAATGGCACCCACCTGGTATCCCAGGTCTAAATCATTACCTAATTAGAGGGGAACAATGAAGAATAAAGCAGTGGAACTGGCTTCCAGTCCAGATATGAATATGAGGGCTATACAGTATCAGTTCTAGGTACATGCAGCCACCAAAAAAACTAAGATCCCTAAGGGTTTAGATTAAACCACTGAGGTTGTCCCATGCTCAGTCAGCACCGTCTTCACTACCAGCATAGGTCATGTGACAGAATGTGAAAGCAGCACCTGCTCGCCTACTAGTGAAGGGCATGTGACAATGTCAAGACGGCACTGCCATCTAGTGGACATATCATGTAAATCAGGGATCTCCAACTGCAGGCCAGGAGTCTGGTGCAACTTCCAGGACTAACCCTAGCGCTGGTCAATAGGATCATTAAATGGCACTCATCTGGTGCCCCAGGTCTAGATAAATACTGAAAATAATCAGTGAACCTGGCTTCGATTGAAATGTGCCTGCCGTATGAAGTCCCACCCAGTTGACCAGCGTTACCAATGACAAAACAGGCGTCTGGTCTAGCGAGCTCTTTGGTTAACTCACCTGCTTCAGTCTGGGATTTAAATACTGTCATCAGGTGTTTTAGCACTGGTATAGAACACACACCTGCAAAGCTTTTCATGACAAGACCACCCTGATAAAATTAGCTGTCCTCGTCATCACTGATGCGATTAGAACAGCTACTTCCGTTCATTAGCATGTACTCCTGTCAAAGACAGTGGGCTTTCAGTGTACATTATAGAAGTGGCTTCTTCACCTTGCCTTCATCTATACTGAGATGAAAGGATGTCATCTGGCCAGCACATCAGCACATCCCAAAGATCTGAGAGATGAAGCCATAAACGTGAGGTTCACCAAGAGAATTTAATTTGATTTAACCTGCAGTGGGTTCCAGCCAATGACAAATACATTAAGTGTGTTTACAAATCACATTATTCCCTGAAATTATCAGTAAATTAGAAAAAAAAAGTAGTGTCAAACGCATTACAAGACTTACTGTTGCAAATAGAGTACACAAAGTATCACATTACGGTGAATGTTTATTCAATGGCCCAGTAGCAGATGTTACATACAACACAAGGCAGAATGTCACAACCCTAACACTGAGCCTACCCAGAAACCACCCTGTCACTCCCCCCCAGGACACCATGTAGAACTGAAAATATAGCTTTCTCTACCAGTTCTCTACCAGTTAGGATAGGTGGAAGTCACTTCTACTCATCTGATCATTTTAGAGCCACACAAATGCTTAGGAGACAGGGGCAAGGTGTTGGCTTCTGGACAGGAGAGCCATCTGAAATAACAGACTCCCTGAAAGGAGTAACACGGAGGTTAAGAGTCGAGGCTTTAGAAACATTTGCGGTGGACGATAGACGGGCCGGATTCCTCGTATTCCTGCTTGGAAATCCACATCTGTTGGAAGGTGGAGAGAGAGGCCAGGATGGAACCGCCAATCCACACAGAGTATTTACGCTCGGGAGGGGCGATGATCTGGCAACAAGAGATTTGAACGTATTCATTAGTAAAACAGGGATATCTAAAGTTGTTTTATTGCAGAACACATTCATAAATTAGATTTCTGATGAAAGTATTCGAGAAGCCAAAAAGGTAACATGAGAAAATAAAAGGCTAGTCGAGAGATGCCACACTGAATGCCCATGGGCTAAAAGTCAGAATCACACATGAATGCCCACCTTAATCTTCATAGTAGGAGGTGCCAAGCCACTGATCTCCTTCTGCATTCTATCAGCGATGCCAGGGAACATAGTGGTGCCACCTGAGAGAACAGTGTTGGCATACAGGTCTTTCCTGATGTCCACATCACACTTCATGATAGAGTTGTAGGTGGTCTCGTGCACTCCAGTGCTTTCCATGCCTACAAAAGCAAGCATGTACATCAATGGCAGCCCTAGGAACAGAAATTAACAGGCCTACAAGTACAGCTCTTTTAATGAGGTCAGTGAACACCCAACTGGCAAGAACCTCAGAGCTCCAGAGGATTGTATAGTGGTGAATGACTGTCACTAAGCTGAGTAACATCGTCTAGACAAGAACATTTGTACATGTATTAAAGAGCAACTCCAGTGGCCAAATGGAACCTTTGTCCGCTGATTTATAATAAATACATTTAAAACAAGCCAGAAAGTTAGGCGTTTAGTGCTTATGAATAATCATATCAATACATAACTGAGGGTGCATCAGGACAAGAATTACTATAGTCGCCAACAATAGACAAATGGCTTTTAACAAAGACATTTTTAGCTGAAGTTCCTCTTTAAAAGATACTGAAAAACATCTCACCAATGAAGGACGGCTGGAACATGGTCTCAGGGCACCGGAAGCGCTCGTTGCCGATAGTGATGACCTGTCCATCAGGCAGCTCGTAGCTCTTCTCCAGAGAGGAACTGGAGGCAGAGGTCTTCATCTCCTGCTCAAAGTCCAGCGCCACGTAGGCCAGCTTCTCCTTGATGTCGCGCACAATCTCCCTCTCGGCCGTGGTGGTGAAGCTGTAGCCTCGCTCAGTCAGGATCTTCATCAGGTAGTCCGTGAGGTCGCGTCCGGCCAGGTCCAGACGCAGGATGGCGTGGGGAAGAGCGTAGCCCTCGTAGATGGGCACCGTGTGGCTAACGCCATCCCCGGAATCCATCACGATTCCTGTGGTGCGACCAGATGCGTACAAAGAAAGAACAGCCTGGATACCTACATACATGGCTGGGCTGTTGAAGGTCTCAAACATGATCTGGGAGAAGAATAGAAGGTGGGAATTAGGACTGTGAGACTCTTTATAAAAAGGGGGTTTAAACACATATTCTTAGCAGTATTTGTGAGGCCCACCACTAATCAATACCTACCCTCAAGCAAGGTGAACAGAGTAACCCTAATGTGAAACTGTGCTACATTCTGCTAGTGGATGAGGAGTCTATGTAAAACCAATTTCTGGGTTTATTTACCACTGCCAGTGTTTATTTGTAAAACACACTAATGCCCCCACTTACCTGGGTCATCTTCTCCCTGTTGGCTTTGGGGTTGAGTGGAGCCTCTGTGAGCAGGACGGGATGCTCTTCGGGGGCCACACGCAGCTCATTGTAGAAGGTGTGATGCCAGATCTTCTCCATGTCGTCCCAGTTGGTAACAATGCCGTGCTCGATGGGGTACTTCAGAGTCAGGATGCCCCTCTTGCTCTGGGCCTCATCTCCCACGTAGCTGTCCTTCTGTCCCATGCCCACCATCACACCCTGGGGAAAGAGACACTACCGTTACACTTTGTCCCTGCACTACACAAACTCAAGTTACACTACAGAAGTTGTTTTCAAATGTTGGCTTGAGTTGCCTGTATGTTTCACAGACACAGCGCAATCAATTTCTTAACTCATGAAATCCCAATCTTTAGTTTTAGGCTACCAATACATTATGCTTTTGTTAGTGTGTTTGGGGAGGGGTGTCTTTTTAATGAGGCCATTTCTGGCCAACGTTTGTCCATTTAGTGGACCTCTTGGCTCAAGAGCACCCCCAGAAGGAAGAGTTCTGTATAGCCTCTTCAAACTATCCCAAAGTCAAATATAGAGATAGCATGTGTCTACTTACAGTAATGTTCTCTCAAACATCTAAATTCCAAAATCAGGGGTATTAATATAGAGTTCGTCCCCTCCTTTGCTGCTATAATAGCCTCCACTCATCTGAGAAGACGTTCCACTAGATGTTTGAACAACGCTGTGGGGAATTGCTTCCATTCAGCCACAAGAGCATTAGTGAAGTCAGGCACTGATGTGGAGCAAATAGGCCTGACTCGCAGTCAGTGTTCCACTTCATCACAAAAGTGTTCGATGGGGTTGAGGTCCGGGCTCTGTGCAGGCCAGTCAAGTTCTTCCATACGATCCACAGACCATTTCTGTATGGACCTTGCTTTGTGCACAGGAGTATTGTCATGCTGAAACAGGAAATGGTCTTCACCCAAACTGTTGCCACAAAGACAAGAGCACAGAATCATCCAGAATGTCATTGTATGCTGTAGCGTTAAGATTTCCCATTAATGGAATTAAGTGGCCTAGCCTGAAACATGAAATACAGCCCCAGACCATTATTCCTCCACCAAACTTTAGTTGACACTACAGTCGGGCAGGTATCGTTCTCCTGGCCTCCGTCAAACTGCTTCCAGGGGCAGTTTGAAACTCGGTAGGGAGTGTTGACACCAAGGTCAGAACATTTGATATGCTTCAGCAGTCCCATTCTGTGAGCTTGTGTGGCCTACCACTTCACAGCTGAGCTATTGTTGCTCCTAGATGTTCCCACTTCAATAACAGCACTTACAGTTGACCAGGACAGCTCTAGCAGGGCAGGAATTTGACAAACTGACTTGTAGGAAATGTGGCATTCTAGGACAGTGCCACATTGAAAGGCAGACCTTTTCAGTAAGGCCCTTCTACTGACAACATGTGGATGAAACAGCCAAATCCACTCATTTGAAGGAGTGTCCACATATAGTTTGTGTATAAAAGGTATAGCCTATATTAAGTGAATCCGATATCCAAGAGCCCAGTATGGTTCCAACCTGATGTCTGGGTCTTCCAACAATGGAGGGGAAGACAGCACGGGGAGCATCATCTCCTGCAAAGCCAGCCTTGCACATGCCTGAACCATTGTCAACCACCAGTGCAGCAATATCATCTTCAGCCATTCTGGAAAAAAACAAAGGAGGATTAATGAAGCAAGGCCTAAAAAGCAAGAACAAAGCCATACCATTTTCTGGTGCAGGGTATATCGTCAATACAGACCACCAATTACTACAGTATAAATGAGACAAATTAGAGGTCCTCATTAGTAAGAGTAGACATAGTCAGCTGTAATTCATAACAATGAGTTAAAATGTTTAACCACCGATTTAAAGAGAACCAGTCTACTAGCAGACCTTGTAAAAACAGTGGGATTTAACCAAATACAATCATTTGGAACAAAGCAAAGATTTCCAATCAGTCATTTATTCTTTCTCAATACATGGCTCCGATCCCAACAGCTCAAACACGTATTCACAGACAAATCCAAGCAAAGCTGTATTTCAAATCAAGTGATTTTTACCATTGCTAGAACACATTTAGCGATACAACTCGACATTTCAGATTGGCTTTCTCAAACGTCGGGATAGTGGCGTTTGCTTACCTGTCAGTTAGGATGCTTTCTCTTCAAGAATCCGGGAATGATTATGTCTTCAATGAAGTGTAGCATCCACATTTCAGCAGGAGACTATATACCTCCTTTTCTCCCCAACCGTGCCTCATCCTCCGCCTTCGCGTTCACCTGCTCACACCAAATATGGGCATTGTTTTCAAAAAAAGACACCGGATTGGATTGGGAGGTGTTTTACGGTGGAAGTGACCGACAGTTGTCATTCACATGGTAGAAGACATTAAAGAGATTGGAAGGTAACAGGTACATGTTGGGTTAGCCGAAAGGTTTTGGGTAATTTAAATCAGTATAATTGGGAAATGTAAGCAACGTCGTTGAATGTGTTAGCAGTCTAACCCAATATCAAGTCAATCCACATTGTGGAAAAGACAACAAAGAAGAGGTCTGGGGAAAAGAGGTCTGGGGCGCTCATATTGTAGTGAGACAAAAGTAGCCGATAGTGCGTGATCAAATGTAATACCTCTATGTGCTCGATCCCTTCGTAATTTATGAACTTGGCTTGATTGTTTTGTTTTGTTAAATAAATATTTCCCAAACTATTATTTTGAAAGATCAGCTGCGTGTCATGCATCAGATCTGCGCACCCTGGACCAGAGTTTTGCATCGAAAGTTTGACGAGAGACAGGCATAGGTGGGCTATGCTGCCCTTCATGGTCTGTAGACATGAATCAAATACATATTAGACCATGTCAAATACGTGACCTGTGTTTAGTTATTCAGTACTTTACAATGCAACCTCAAAGCACCTAGTATACACAGGCAGCCTAATTCTGATCTGATTGGTCAAAATACCAATAATTGGGCAAAATATCAGAATTGGGCTGGTATAATTGCTCCCGAAATACAGGCTAGCAGAAGGCAATTCTTGTAAAATAAAAACGCAATGTGTGAGAGGCCTGTACTTGTCTGTGGGGCTATAATTGGCTAACAGGCAGTAGTGGTGTGTAGGTAAAATCACTGGCGTTAGCCAAACCTATGTGTTGTGATAATTGCGTTGTTTGCTCTATAACATGTTAGCTCATATGCCTTGCGACCGTGATATATGGTCGAGACAATAAGAAGACACAGTGGCTGAATAAATTCAACAACACCTTTGTTTCATCAGAAAACCAGAGAGCAACCTCTGTCTGGTGGAGTCCTCAAAGCACATTGAATGTAACAAACAGTTACATGATCTACAGCATGGTCAAGTTAATGTTTGTGACATCTTCAGACTACTAAACAACTGTTGATTTAGAATCACAGAGTTGCCACAAGTTGCAAAGAAAACAGAAGTTGCCTTCACTATTCCAGCACCATTTCAACATCATCAAATCACCTCTGCTTAGTCTAATACAGTGACAACTAAAAGATACCAAAAACAATTTAGTCCAATCAATGTAAGCTAAATGTGATGTGGCTGTCCATGGTTCTGATTTCTCTCTGTGTGTGTGTGTGTGTGTGCGCATTTGTGCACATAGAAAAAAACATGTTGACTCTACTTGTAGAGAAATGCCAATGCCATCCTCCTCTCTTTCATGTTGACGAAACAGTCTATGACTCTGTCATACAGTACACACTTTGTTTTTGTTGTCCTAGGCTACCTGGCTAAAATTATTGCTCGCAAGCCTAACTTCCTTTCATGGGCAACAATGTGCCGCTAGTTAACATTAGCCTACTACAGTACATTAGCTACATATTGAACTTCCATCCTCTCAGGCCAGGGGCACAATGTATGAATTAATGGTTGGATCAAAATCGCCATTATAATCATTGGCCAGTACAGAGAATTAAGTAAAACCACAAGTCCAAATCCCTATCTCCATCCATGGGTAATTTAGGAAAGGGCCAATTTTAGCTAGCTAGCTAGCTAGCAAACGGAGGAAAACAGCACAACAAGATACAATTCATGTCTCTGTCAATTATGTTTGGCTTTTGATGTGAAATCCATACTGGATTCCATTTACACTTTTTTTGGGGTGTGCCAGGACCATTCACAGTTGAGCTCGCTCAGTTTAGCTCAACGCCGATTGGCTATTATTATTATTTTTTTAAATGATCAAGGGAGGCCAAATGCTTGCTGGCTTCCCTTGCATTCAATGCTACGGGCGGCAATAATGTTGACCAGACAGCATCAGATAGATGGCCGCTGTTTCGCTCGATCGGATGTTTTCTCCGGTGAGATTCGTTCAGCCTCTTGCGAACTGAAGGACGTTTATGTATTGTTTTATTGGTCAATGTTTTGGGAAAGCCTGACTTCCCTTGCCATCTATGAATACACGCCACTGCTAACAGCGGTAGTAAACTGCTCAACTAAGGGGCAATGCTGTTCAATCTACCACAGACCTGGCTACCTACCAGATGGTCGTCACCGTAGTTACCACAGCCACAAAGTCATAAACCCCGCCTATTTCTATAATTTTTATGATAGACAATTTTGACTTTGTGGCTGTGCTATCTAGTGGAAACCCTACCACACAGCGCTCATCTTACCACTGTCCCCCACCCACTCAGCAACAATGGTAGTTGATGCCGTTTTAGGTTTTCTGCTGTGTGCCTCTCCTCCATGTTCTGTGGTCAGTCCCTACATGGGACTTCATTTCCAAAGAGCTCATCAATGTGATGGGTCTCTACAGTGATGTATTACAGCATGTTCATAGACATCCAACAATCTGTTGCTCCACGTATGGTGTTTGAGAGCTGCCGCTTTGTAGGCCTACCTGCAGAGCAATCATTGTACAATTTATCCATCCCGGCCGTCACAGTTTTGGCATCTAGTCTGGTTTGTATTGCCTTACAGGACTTCTCTGCTGTCGCTTCCCTATCTCACTCTCTGACATTTTTTAAACTGTTAACGAGGATGACGTGCTGGGCGCTTTAAATAAGTAATTTTAAAGATACATATCTCCTACTAACATATCTCCTACTAACATATCTCCTCCTACTAACATATCTCCTACTAACATATCCCCTACTAACATATCTCTTACTAACATATATCCTACTAACATATCTCCTACTAACATATCTCCTCCTACTAACATATCTCCTACTAACATATCTCCTACTAACATATCTCCTCCTAACATATCTCCTACTACTAACATATCTCCTACTAACATATCTCCTACTAACATATCTCCTCCTACTAACATATCTCCTACTAACATATCTCCTCCTACTAACATATCTCCTACTAACATATCTCCTACTAACATATCTCCTACTAACATATCTCCTCCTACTAACATATCTCCTACTAACATATCTCCTACTAACATATCTCCTCCTAACATATCTCCTACTACTAACATATCTCCTCCTAACATATCTCCTACTAACATATCTCCTACTACTAACATATCTCCTCCTAACATATCTCCTACTAACATATCTCCTCCTACTAACATATCTCCTACTAACATATCTCCTACTAACATATCTCCTCCTACTAACATATCTCCTCCTAACATATCTCCTACTACTAACATATCTCCTCCTAACATATCTCCTACTAACATATCTCCTCCTACTAACATATCTCCTCCTAACATATATCCTACTAACATATCTCCTACTAACATATCTCCTCCTACTAACATATCTCCTACTAACATATCTCCTACTAACATATCTCCTCCTACTAACATATCTCCTACTACTAACATATCTCCTCCTACTAACATATCTCCTACTAACATATCCCCTACTAACATATCTCCTACTAACATATCTCCTACTAACATATCTCCTCCTACTAACATATCTCCTACTAACATATCTCCTACTAACATATCTCCTACTACTAACATATCTCCTACTAACATATCTCCTACTAACATATCTCCTCCTACTAACATATCTCCTACTAACATATCTCCTCCTACTAACATATCTCCTACTAACATATCTCCTCCTAACATATCTCCTACTACTAACATATCTCCTACTAACATATCTCCTACTAACATATCTCCTCCTACTAACATATCTCCTACTAACATATCTCCTACTAACATATCTCCTACTAACATATATCCTCCTAACATATCTCCTACTAACATATCTCCTACTAACATACTAACATATCTCCTCCTACTAACATAAAGGCATTTTAGACAGCAGGTATAGTGTACATGAAACTATGAATGAGGTACTGGTCATCAATAATATTCCTACATAGATCCAGGAGGAGTAATGCATTTGAGAGCAGATATGACATTTGTCCATTGCTTTGTTTTATTAATTCACAGGTGATATTTATGGATGATTCTATCATTGTTTGGGGAATAAATAAGTTTAAATTAAATATTCAATGACATCAGAACATAATTGGAGCTGTTATCCAAATGTAAAATCCAATAGATAATTCACTCATCCTTTACCTCCTTTTCAGAGAAAATGTTGTTATTGTCTCAACGATCTCATACCCCACAAAGGGGCCAAAGCCTCATGGATTTTCCTCAAAAGGATGGAAAACAGTAAACAGCTAGTTGGGTGTGAAACTGTCTATGGATTGGTTGTTCATTCAATTCCCGCCCCTTTCAAAAGACTACAGTGGACCAAATTGATTTCACACACGTGTCAAACTCATTCCATAGAATGCTGAATGTCTGTGGGTTTTTGCTCCTCCCTTGTACTTGATTGATTAATTAAGGTCACTAATTAGTAAGGAACTCCCCTCACCTGGTTGTCTAGGTCTTAATGGAAAAAACAAAAACCCACAGACACTCGACCCTCCGTGGAATGAGTTTGACACCCGATTTAACCTATGATTCTATACAGCAGGGGCATACTCTGGAGAACTGCTCATACACTGGAGATCTGGAGGTCTGGAGTACTGCTCATATACTGGAGGTCTGGAGTACTGCTCATATACTGGAGGTCTGGAGTACTGCTCATACACTGGAGGTCTGGAGTACTGCTCATATACTGGAGGTCTGGAGTACTGCTCATACACTGGAGGTCTGGAGTACTGCTCATACACTGGAGATCTGGAGGTCTGGAGTACTGCTCATACACTGGAGGTCTGGAGTACTGCTCATACACTGGAGGTCATTGCCGAAGTCGAGGATTGGTAGGATGGTCAGTTTTACAAGGGTATGTTGGGCAGCATGAGTGAAGGATGCTTTGTTGCGAGATAGGAAGCCAATTCTAGATTTAACTCTGGATTGGAGATGTTTGATGTGGGTCTGGAAGGAGAGTTTACAGTCTAACCAGACACCTAGGTATTTGTAGTTGTCCACGTATTCTAAGTCAGAGCCGTCCAGAGTAGTGATGTTGGACAGGCGGGCAGGTGCAGGCAGTGATCGGTTGAAGAGCATGCATTTAGTTTTACTTGTATTTAAGAGCAATTGGAGGCCACAGAAGGAGAGTGTATGTCATTGAAGCTACCCTGGAGGGTTGTTAACACAGTGTCCAAAGAAGGGCCAGAAGTATACAGAATGGTGTCATCTGCGTAGAGGTGGATCATAGACTCACCAGCAGCAAGAGCGACATAATTGATGTATACAGAGAAGAGAGTCGGTCCAAGAATTGAACCCTGTGGCACCCCTATGGAGACTGCCAGAGGTCCGGACAGCAGACTCTCCGATTTGACACACTGAACTCTATCAGAGAAGTAGTTGGTGAACCAGGCGAGGCAATCATTTGAGAAACCAAGGCTGTCGAGTCTGCCGATGAGGATGTGGTGATTGACAGAGTCGAAAGCCTTGGCCAGATCATTGAACATGGCTGCACAGTAATGTTTCTTATCGATGGCGGTTAAGATATCGTTTAGGACCTTGAGCGTGGCTGAGGTGCACCCATGACCAGCTCTGAAACCAGATTGCATAGCAGAGAGGGTATGGTGAGATTCGAAATGGTCGGTAATCTGTTTGTTGACTTGGCTTTTGAAGATCTTAGAAAGGCAGTGTAGGATAGATAGATATGTCTGTAGCAGTTTGGGTCAAGAGTGTCCCCCCTTTGAAGAGGGAGATGACCGCAGCTGCTTTCCAATCTTTGGGATTCGCAGACGACACGAAAGAGGTTGAACAGGCTAGTAATAGGGGTGGCAACAATTTCGGCAGATACTTTTAGAAAGAAAGGGTCCAGATTGTCTAGCCCGGCTGATTTGTAGGTCCAGATTTTGCAGCTCTTTCAGAACATCAGCTGACTGGATTTGGGAGAAGGAGAAATACACTGGAGATCTGGAGTACTGCTCATACACTGGAGATCTGGAGTACTGCTCATACACTGGAGGTCTGGAGTACTGCTCATACACTGGAGGTCTGGAGTACTGCTCATACACTGGAGATCTGGAGTACAGCTCATACTCTGGAGGTCTGGAGTACAGCTCATACACTGGAGAACTGCTCATACACTGGAGGTCTGGACTACTGCTGGTTTTCTGTTCTACCTAATCATTAATGGCACCCACCTGGTATCCCAGGTCTGAATCATTACCTAATTAGAGGGGAACAATGAAAAATAAAGCAGTGGAACTGGCTTCCAGTCCAGATATGAATATGAGGGCTATACAGTATCAGTTCTAGGTACATGCAGCCACCAAAAAAACTAAGATCCCTAAGGGTTTAGATTAAACCACTGAGGTTGTCCCATGCTCAGTCAGCACCATCTTCACTACCAGTGTAGGTCATGTGACAATGTGAAGACGGCACTGCCATCTAGTGGACATAGCATGTAAATCAGGGATCTCCAGCTGCAGGCCTGGAGTCTGCAGGTGTTACTTCCAGGACTAACCCTAGCGCTGCTTGATAGGATCATTAAATTACACCCATCTGGTGCCCCAGGTCTAGATAAATACTGAAAGTGGACCTGAGTTTGATTGAAATGTGCCTGCCATATGAAGTCCCACCCAGTTGACCAGCGTTACCAATGCCAAAACCAGCGTCGGGTCTAGTGAGCTCTTTGGTAAACTCACCTGCTTCAGTCTGGGATTTAAATTCTGTCATCAGGTGTTTTAGCACTGGTGTAGAACATACACCTGCAAAGCTTTTCATGACAAGACCCCCCTGATATAAAATGAGTTGTCCTCTTATGTTCACTGATGTGATGAGAACAGCTACTTCCGTTCTTTAGCATGTACTCCTGTCAAAGACAGTGGGCTTTCAGTGTACATTATAGAAGTGGCTTCTTCACCTTGCCTTCAGCTATACTGAGACGAAAGGATGTCATCTGGCCAGCACATCCCAAAGATCTGAGAGATGAAGCCATAAACATGAGGTTCACCAAGAGAATTTAACAATGAGAACCATTTGTCACCCATCTGATTTAATGATTTAAACTGCAGTGGGTTCCAGCCATTATACATTAAGTGTGTTTACAAATCACATCATTCCCTGAAATGATCAGTAAATTAAAAGTGACAAACGCATTCTGAACATATGACAAGACTTAATGTTGCAAATAGACTACAGAGTATCACATTACAGTGAACGTTTATTCAATGGCCCAGTAGCAGATGTTACATGGTACAGCAAGACTAATAGTAACAAACAACACAAGGCAGAATGTCACAACCCTAACACTGAGCCTACCCAGAAACCACCCTGTCACTCCCCCCCAGGACACCATGTAGAACTGAAACGATATGGCTTTCTCTACCAGTTAGGATAGGTGGAAGTCACTTCTACTCATCTGATCATTTTAGAGCCACACAAATGCTTAGGGGACAGGGGCAAGTGTTGGCTGCTGGACAGGAGAGCCATCTGAAATAACAGACTCCCTGAAAGGAGTAACACGGAGGTTAAGAGTCAAGGCTTTAGAAACATTTGCGGTGGACGATAGACGGGCCGGATTCCTCGTATTCCTGCTTGGAAATCCACATCTGTTGGAAGGTGGAGAGAGAGGCCAGGATGGAACCACCAATCCACACAGAGTATTTACGCTCGGGAGGGGCGATGATCTGGCAACAAGAGATTTGAACATATTCATTAGTAAAACAGGGAGATCTAAAGTTGTCTTAGTGCAGAATACAGTCATAAATTAGATTTCTGATGAAAGTATTCAGGAAGCCAAAAAGGTAACATGAGAAAATAAAATAGGGCTAGTCGAGAGATGCCACACTGAATGCCCATGGGCTAAATGTCAGAATCACACGTGAATGCCCACCTTAATCTTCATAGTAGGAGGTGCCAAGCCACTGATCTCCTTCTGCATTCTATCAGCGATGCCAGGGAACATAGTGGTGCCACCTGAGAGAACAGTGTTGGCATACAGGTCTTTCCTGATGTCCACATCACACTTCATGATAGAGTTGTAGGTGGTCTCGTGCACTCCAGTGCTTTCCATGCCTACAAAAGCAAGCATGTACATCTCAATGGCAGCCCTAGGAACAGAAATTAACAGGCCTACAAGTACAGCTCTTTTAATGAGGTCAGTGAACACACAACTGGCAAGAACCTCAGAGCATTGTATAGTGGCGAATGACTGTCACTAAGCTGAGGAACATCGTCTAGACAAAAACATTTGTACATGTATTAAAGAGCGACTCCAGTGGCCAAATGGAATCTTTGTCCACTGATTTATTATAAATACATTTTAAAAAAGCCAGAAAGTTGGGTGTTTAGTGCTTATGAATAATCATATCAATACATAACTGAGGGTGCATCTTGTGTGACCTCTCCCAAGAGGAAACATCATTTTCAGAGCCTCCATTTTAGTAGTGGATAGAAATGACGATTTCAGGACTAGAATTACTATAGTCGCCAACCATAGACAAATGGCTTTTAACAAAAGACATTTTTAGCTGAAGTTCCTCTTTAAAAAAGATACTGAAAAACCATCTCACCAATGAAGGACGGCTGGAACATGGTCTCAGGGCACCGGAAGCGCTCGTTGCCGATAGTGATGACCTGTCCATCAGGCAGCTCGTAGCTCTTCTCCAGAGAGGAACTGGAGGCAGAGGTCTTCATCTCCTGCTCAAAGTCCAGCGCCACGTAGGCCAGCTTCTCCTTGATGTCGCGCACAATCTCCCTCTCGGCCGTGGTGGTGAAGCTGTAGCCACGCTCAGTCAGGATCTTCATCAGGTAGTCCGTGAGGTCGCGTCCGGCCAGGTCCAGACGCAGGATGGCGTGGGGAAGAGCGTAGCCCTCGTAGATGGGCACCGTGTGGCTAACGCCATCCCCGGAATCCATCACGATTCCTGTGGTGCGACCAGATGCATACAAAGAAAGCACGGCCTGGATACCTACATACATGGCTGGGCTGTTGAAGGTCTCAAACATGATCTGGTGGAAGAATAGAAGGTGGGAATTAGGACTGTGTGAGACTCTTTATAATACTGCTAAGAATGTGAGGCCCACCACTACCCTCAGGCAAGGTGAACAGTGTAACCCTGATGTGAAACTGCTCTACATTCTGCTAGTGGATGAGGAGTCTATGTACAACCAATTTCTGGGTTTATTTACTACTGCCACAGTGTTTATTTGTAAAACACACTAATGCCCCCACTTACCTGGGTCATCTTCTCCCTGTTGGCTTTGGGGTTGAGTGGGGCCTCTGTGAGCAGGACGGGATGCTCTTCGGGGGCCACACGCAGCTCATTGTAGAAGGTGTGATGCCAGATCTTCTCCATGTCGTCCCAGTTGGTAACAATGCCGTGCTCGATGGGGTACTTCAGAGTCAGGATGCCCCTCTTGCTCTGGGCCTCATCTCCCACGTAGCTGTCCTTCTGTCCCATGCCCACCATCACACCCTGGGGAAAGAGACATTACGTTACACTTTATCCCTGCACTATGCATAAACTCAAGTTACACTACAGAAGTTGTTTTCAAATGTTGCCTGAATGTTTCACATACACAGCGCAATCAATTTCTTAACTCATGAAATCCCAATCTTTAGTTTTAGGCTACCAATACATTATTCTTTTGTTAGTGGGTTTGGGGAGGGGTGTCCCTTTTTAATGAGGCCATTTCTGGCCAATATTTGTCCATTTAGTGGACCTCTTGGCTCAAGAGCACCCCCAGAAGGAAGAGTTCTGTATAGCCTCTTCAAACTATCCCAAAGTCAAATATAGAGATAGCATGTGTCTACTTACAGTAATGTTCTCTCAAACATCTAAATTCCAAAATCAGGGGTATTAATATAGAGTTCGTCCCCTCCTTTGCTGCTATAATAGCCTCCACTCATCTGAGAAGGCGTTCCACTAGATGTTTGAACAACGCTGTGGGGAATTGCTTCCATTCAGCCACAAGAGCATTAGTGAAGTCAGGCACTGATGTGGAGCAAATAGGCCTGACTCGCAGTCAGTGTTTCACTTCATCACAAAAGTGTTCGATGGGGTTGAGGTCCGGGCTCTGTGCAGGCCAGTCAAGTTCTTCCATACGATCCACAGACCATTTCTGTATGGACCTCGCTTTGTGCACAGGAGTATTGTCATGCTGAAACAGGAAATGGTCTTCACCCAAACTGTTGCCACAAAGACAAGAGCACAGAATCATCCAGAATGTCATTGTATGCTGTAGCGTTAAGATTTCCCATTAATGGAATTAAGTGGCCTAGCCTGAAACATGAAATACAGCCCCAGACCATTATTCCTCCACCAAACTTTAGTTGACACTACAGTCGGGCAGGTATCGTTCTCCTGGCCTCCGTCAAACTGCTTCCAGGGGCAGTTTGAAACTCGGTAGGGAGTGTTGACACCAAGGTCAGAACATTTGATATGCTTCAGCAGTCCCATTCTGTGAGCTTGTGTGGCCTACCACTTCACAGCTGAGCTATTGTTGCTCCTAGATGTTCCCACTTCAATAACAGCACTTACAGTTGACCAGGACAGCTCTAGCAGGGCAGGAATTTGACAAACTGACTTGTTGGAAATGTGGCATTCTAGGACAGTGCCACATTGAAAGTCAGAGCTTTTCAGTAAGGCCCTTCTACTGACAACATGTGGATGAAACAGCCAAATCCACTCATTTGAAGGAGTGTCCACATATAGTTTGTGTATAAAAGTATAGCCTATATTAAGTGAATCCGATATCCAAGAGGCCAGTATGGTTCCAACCTGATGTCTGGGTCTTCCAACAATGGAGGGGAAGACAGCACGAGGAGCATCATCTCCTGCAAAGCCAGCCTTGCACATGCCTGAACCATTGTCAACCACCAGTGCAGCAATATCATCTTCAGCCATTCTGGAAAAAAACAAAGGAGGATTAATGAAGCAAGGCCTAAAAACCAAGAACAAAGCCATACCATTTTCTGGTGCAGGGTATATCGTCAATACAGACCACCAATTACTACAGTATAAATGACACAAATTAGAGGTCCTCATTAGTAAGTGTAGACATAGTCAGCTGTAATTCGTAACAATTAGTTAAAATGTTTAACCAGTGACCTAAAGAGCACTAGTCTACTAGCAGACCTTGTAAAAACAGTGGAATTGAACCAAATACAATCATTTGGAACAAAGCAAAGAATTCCAATCAGTCATTAATTTCTCAATATATGGCTCCGATCCCAACAGCTCAAACACGTATTCACAGACAAATCCAAGCAAAGCTGTATTTCAAATCAAGTGATTTTAACCATTGCTAGAACACATTTAGCGATACAACTCGACATTTCAGATTGGCTTTCTCAAACGTCGGGATAGTGGCGTTTACTTACCTGTCAGTTAGGATGCTTTCTCTTCAAGAATCCGGGAATGATTATGTCTTCAATGAAGTGTAGCATCCACATTTCAGCAGGAGACTATATACCTCCTTTTCTCCCCAACCGTGCCTCATCCTCCGCCTTCGGGTTCACCTGCTCACACCAAATATGGGCATTGTTTTCAAAAAAAGACACTGGATTGGATTGGGAGGTGTTTTACGGTGGAAGTGACCGACCGTTGTCATTCACATGGTAGAAGACATTAAAGAGATTGGAAGGTAACAGGTGCATGTTGGGTTAGCCGAAAGGTTTTGGGTCATTTAAATTCTGTATAATTTGGAAATGTAAGCAACGTCGTTGAATGTGTTAGCAGGCTAACCCAATACCAAGTCAACCCACATTGTGGAAAAGACAACAAAGAAGAGGTCTGGGGAAAAGAGGTCTGGGGCGCTCATATTGTAGTGAGACAAAAGTAGCCGATAGTGCGCGATCAAATGTAATACCTCTATGTGCTCGATCCCTTCGTAATTTATGATCATGGCTTGATTGTTTTGTTTTGTTAAATAAATATTTCCCAAACTATTATTTTGAAAGATCAGCTGCGTGTCATGCATCAGATCTGCGCACCCTGGACCAGAGTTTTGCATCGAAAGTTTGACGAGAGACAGGCATAGGTGGGCTATGCTGCCCTTCGTTGGTCTGTAGACATTAATCAAATACATATTAGACCATGTCAAATACGTGACCTGTGTTTAGTTATTCAGTACTTTACAATGCAACCTCAAAGCACCTAGTATACACAGGCAGCCTAATTCTGATCTGATTGGTCAAAATACCAATAATTGGGCAAAATATCAGAATTGGGCAGGTATAATTGCTCCCGAAATACAGGCTCGCAGAAGGCAATTCTTGTAAAATAAAAACGCAATGTGTGAGAGGCCTGTACTTGTCTGTGGGGCTATAATTGGCTAACAGGCAGTAGTGGTGTGTAGGTAAAATCACTGGCGTTAGCCAAACCTATGTGTTGTGATAATTGCGTTGTTTGCTCTATAACATGTTAGCTCATATGCCTTGCGACCGTGATATATGGGCCTAAGGTCGAGACAATAAGAAGACACAGTGGCTGAATAAATTCAACAACACCTTTGTTTCATCACAAAACCGGAGAGCAACCTCTGTCTGGTGGAGTCCACAAAGCACATTTCATGCTATATTCTGACGAAAGAATGCTTTATGGTTCATTACTAATGAGCAAACGGATGGATCACTGATATCTGAAACCATTTCCTTATATTAATTATTTACTGGGTGGTTCGAGCCCTGAATGCTGATTGGCTGACAGCCATGGTATATCAGACCGTATACCACGGGTATGACAACACATGTATTTTTACTCCTCTAATAATGTTGGTATAGTTATAATAGCAGTAAGGCACCTCAGAGGTTAGTGATATACTGTATGGCCAATATACCGCGGCTAAGGGCTGTGTCCAGGCACTCTGCATAGTTAGCCGTTGTACAGTATACTGGCCATATAACACACCTCCTCAGGCCTTATTGCTTAATTAGAACATATAAAACATAGGTCTACATAGCCCACAGGAGCTGTGTAGTAGAAACAGGAGATATTTATTCTGGTACCATTAACATATAACCTTTAACCTAAGGGGAAGAATGGGAAACTCTTTATCCAAGGGGTTATTTGTCACATAAATGGGAAGTTTTTGTGACAGAAGAATCTGTTTAGTAGTAAAGAGGATTAATGTCTGTGTACGTACTCTACTGGTCTTGCTGGAGACACTTTCACAGTTATAGTCAGTCTGTCTTCAGAAAAAAATGGATCTATATATCTGTGTCATATCCATGCAATAATTGAGGTTACCCATTTTAACTTCCTTTTCTAAAATGCTGATATATATTTTCCTGTGTATGACCACTAAGGGGCAATGCAGTTCAATCTACCACAGACCTGGCTACCTACCAGATGGTCGTCACTGTAGTTACCATAGCCACAAAGTCATAAACCCTGTCTATTTCTATCATTTTTTACAGACAATTAGACAATTTTGACTTTGTGGCTGTGCTATCTAGTGGAAACCCCTACCACACAGCGCTCATCTTACCGCTGTCCCCCACCCACTCAGCAACAATGGTAGTTAATGCCGTTTTAGGTTTTCTGCTGTGTGCCTCTCCTCCATGTTCTGTGGTCAGTCTCTACATGGGACTTCATTTCCCAAGAGCTCATCAATGAAATGTGTTTCTGCAGTGATGTATTACAGCTTGTTCATAGACATCCAACAATCTGTTGCTCCACGTATGGTGTTTGAGAGCTGGTGCTTTGTAGGCCTACTTGCAGAACAATCATTGTACAATTTCTCCATCCCGGCCGTCACGGTTTTGGCATCTAGTCTGGTTTGTATTGCCTTACAGGACTTCTCTGCTGTCGCTTCCCAATCTCACTCTCTGACATTTTTTAAACTGTTAACGAGGATGACGTGCTGGGCGCTTTAAATAAGTCATTTTAAAGATACATATCTCCTACTAACATATCTCCTACTAAAATATCTCCTCCTAACATATCTCCTACTAACATATCTCCTCCTACTAACATATCTCCTACTAACATATCTCCTCCTAACATATCTCCTACTAACATATCTCCTCCTACTAACATATATCCTACTAACATATCTCCTACTAAAATATCTCCTCCTAACATATCTCCTACTAGCATATCTCCTCCTACTAACATATCTCCTACTAAGTCTGAGGTCCTGAGCGCTCTGGAGTAGGTTTTCATCAAGGATCTCTCTGTATTTAGCTCCATTAATCTTTCCCTCGATCCTGCCTAGTCTCCCAGTCCCTGCCACTGAAAAACATCCCCACAGCATGATGCTGCAAGCACCATGCTTCACCGTACGGATGGTGCCAGGTTTGCTCCAGACGTGACGTTTGGCATTCAGGCCAAAGAGTTCAATCTTGGTTTCATCAGACCAGAGAATGTTCTTTCTCATGGTCTGAGAGTCCTTTAGGTGCCTTTTGACAAACTCCAAGAGGGCTGTCATGTACCTTTTACTGAGGAGTGCCTTCTGTCTGGCGACTATCATTATGGCCTGATTGTCCCATCTCCACAGAGGAACTCTGGAGCTCTCTCAGAGTGACCATCGAGTTCTTGGTCACCTCCCTGACCAAGGCCCTTCTCCCCCGATTGGTCAGTTTGGCCAGGCGGCCAGCTCTAGGAAGAGTCTTGGTGGTTCTTAACTTCTTCCATTTAAGAATGATAGAGGTCACTGTGTTCTTGGGGACCTTCAATGCTGCAGACATTTTTTGGTACCCTTCTCCAGATCTGTGCCTTGACACAATCCTGTCTCGGAGCTCTACGGACAATTCCTTCGACCTCAATATCTGCAATGTCTCTCATTATGAGACATTCAGTCCTACAGGGGTCTCTCATCATTATGAGACATTCAGTCCTACAGGGGTCTCTCATCATTATGAGACATTCAGTCCTACAGGGGTCTCTCATCATTATGAGACATTCAGTCCTCCAGGGGTCTCTCATCATTATGAGACATTCAGTCCTCCAGGGGTCTCTCATCATTATGAGACATTCAGTCCTACATGGGTCTCTCATCATTATGAGACATTCAGTCCTACAGGGGTCTCTCATCATTATGAGACATTCAGTCCTCCAGGGGTCTCTCATCATTATGAGACATTCAGTCCTACAGGTGTCTCTCATCATTATGAGACATTCAGTCACTAATCATTTTGAGACATTCAGTCCTCCAGGGGTCACTAATCATTATGAGACATTCAGTCCTACAGGGGTCTCTCATCATTATGAGACATTCAGTCCTACAGGGGTCTCTCATCATTATGAGACATTCAGTCCTCCAGGGGTCTCTCATCATTATGAGACATTCAGTCCTCCAGGGGTCTCTCATCATTATGAGACATTCAGTCCTCCAGGGGTCTCTCATCATTATGAGACATTCAGTCCTACAGGGGTCTCTCATCATTATGAGACATTGTCCTACAGGGGTCTCTCATCATTATGAGACATTCAGTCCTCCAGGGGTCTCTCATCATTATGAGACATTCAGTCCTCCAGGGGTCTCTCATCATTATGAGACATTCAGTCCTCCAGGAGTCTCTCATCATTATGAGACATTCAGTCCTACAGGGGTCTCTCATCATTATGAGACATTCAGTCCTACAGGGGTCTCTCATCATTATGAGACATTCAGTCCTCCAGGGGTCTCTCATCATTATGAGACATTCAGTCCTACAGGGGTCTCTCATCATTATGAGACATTCAGTCCTACATGGGTCACTAATCATTATGAGACATTCAGTCCTACAGGGGTCTCTCATCATTATGAGACATTCAGTCCTACAGGGGTCTCTCATCATTATGAGACATTCAGTCCTCCAGGGGTCTCTCATCATTATGAGACATTCAGTCCTACATGGGTCTCTCATCATTATGAGACATTCAGTCCTACATGGGTCACTAATCATTATGAGACATTCAGGGGTTACTTTTTAATGGTACCTTTACAAACATATATTATGATAAATATAATTGAAACTTGTGTCTCATTATGGTAATTGGTGAAATAAGTACAGCCAGTTTTAATTGTAAAAATAATAATAAGCAGATAATAAGAAAAGACAACCAGTATTTACCTGGCTGAAAGAGAAGGAATATAATATCTATTGTTTACAGGAAACATATTCAACAATTTTAGATGAAGTTTTGGTTTGTGGAAAATGGACTGGGGGGGGCAAAATATATTTCTCCCATGGGCAAAGAAATTCAAAAGGGATGATAATTAACAGTCACTTTGATCCAAATGTGCAAATTGTCCAAACAGATTCGCAAGGTACAGTGAAAAGTATTTAGTCAGCCACCAATTGTGCAAGTTCTCCCACTTAAAAAGATGAGAGGCCTGTAATTTTCATCATAGGTACACTTCAACTATGACAGACAAAAAGAGAAAAAAAAGAAATCCAGAAAATCACATTGTAGGATTTTTAATGAATTTATTTGCAAATTATGGTGGAAAATAAGTATTTGGTCAATAACAAAAGTTTATCTCAATACTTTGTTATATACCCTTTGTTGGCAATGACAGAGGTCAAACGTTTTCTGTAAGTCTTCACAAGGTTTTCACACACTTTTGCTGGTATTTTGGCCCATTCCTCCATGCAGATCTCCTCTAGAGCAGTGATGTTTTGGGGCTGTCAGGGGAGAGTGGTCTGGGGTTAGTAGTAGACTGTCAGGGGAGAGTGGTTTGGGGTTAGCAGTAGACTGTCAGGGGAGAGTGGTCTGGGGTTAGCAGTAGACTGTCAGGGCAGAGTGGTATTGGGTTAGTAGTAGACTGTCAGGGGAGAATGGTCTGGGGTTAGTAGTAGACTGTCAGGGGAGAGTGGTCTGGGTTTAGCAGTAGACTGTCAGGGGAGAGTGGTCTGGGGTTAGTAGTAGACTGTCAGGGGAGAGTGGTCTGGGATTAGCAGTAGACTGTAGGGGAGAGTGGTCTGGGGTTAGCAGTAGACTGTCAGGGCAGAGTGGTCTGAGGTTAGCAGTAGACTGTCAGGGGAGAGTGGTCTGGGTTTAGCAGTAGACTGTCAGGGGAGAGTGGTCTGGGTTTAGCAGTAGACTGTCAGGGGAGAGTGGTCTGGGGTTAGCAGTAGACTGTCAGGGGAGAGTGGTCTGGGGTTAGTAGTAGACTGTCAGGGGAGAGTGGTCTGGGGTTAGCAGTAGACTGTCAGGGGAGAGTGGTCTGGGGTTAGCAGTAGTTGATGGGTGTTAGAACAAACACTGTTCTGTTTTGGTCAATAAATGACTCACACTCTTGAACCTGATAAATTCCCGAACTGTACTGTACATTCAAGTTAATCAATCAAGTCAACTCAAGGCATAGTATGACTCAAGGCACACTCTCCCAGTTAATCTAAACAAAAGGAAGAAAGGAAAGAAGTGAAAGAGGGCTTTGTGGACATATTCAAATCCCCTCCTGTTAACATTGTGTGTACACAAGAGAAAGCTTATTTGAATTAGGGAAATCTGGCGATTCAAATGGTGACTATTGTACAATACATTGTCCCTGTAAAACCCAATCTATCAGATAAAAACCTGTTTGAGCAGGGGAAAGGAAAGAGATGAGAATCTGGAGAGAGCGAGAGGGAGACGAAGAGCACCTTTACTCGACTGGACGTTTTCCAATTAGGCTGTGGCTCACCAGGAGATCAGTGCTGGGGTAATCCCCATGCTGGATGTGTTTCCAGTATACACAGGCCTAACTATGTGATGGAGAGCCAGCCTGAAGAGACTTAAGGCTGAGAAATGAGAGTGTCATTGTGAGTGATAGAGAGAGTGTGAAATAAAAAAAGGCGTGAGATAAAGTGTATTTGTAGGAAGAGAATGAAGGCAAGTGGAGAGGGAGAGGTGGGTTTAGTACACTGGTATGTGACGTCAGCGGCTCGTTGGATTGAGGTCCTGTGTCCTGCTGATTTTAATCCTGGCTGATTAGGTAACAGAGAGCAAGCGCCTGTGCAAACCCTCTGGGGGAAGAGAGAGAGGAAGTCAAGCATTTAGACAGAAGGAGGTTGTTAAAGCAGGGAAATTTTGCGCCTGGAGAGAAGAGAAAGGGGAACACTTCCCCCTCTACCCTCCCCCTCGTTCATCCTAGCTTTCCACTCCAGACCTCTGCGTGTGTGTGTGTGTGTCTATGGACAACGGATCGACGATGCCCACGAACGGAATTAACAAAGCCTTGAAGCTGCAGTTTGGCCTCATCAACCACGAGAGCCGTTACCTAACGGCAGAGGCCTTCGGCTTCAAGGTGAACGCCTCGGCCTCCAGCATGAAGAAGAAGCAGATCTGGACTCTGGAGCAAGAGGACCAGGACACCCAGGTAGTGTTCCTTCGCAGCCATCTGGGCCGCTACCTGGCCTCCGACAAGGATGGTAAGGTGAGCTGCGGGGCAGAGCAGCCCGACTCGCCCGGCTGCCGCTTCCTGATCGTGGCCCAGTCGGACGGCCGCTGGGCGCTGCAGTCGGAGACATACCTGCGCTTCTTCGGAGGCTCGGCTGACTACCTGTCCTGCTTCGCCCAGGCCATCGGGGAGCCCGAGCTGTGGGCCGTCCACCTGGCCCTACATCCGCAATCTAGCCTGCTCAGCGTGGCGCGCAAACGCTACGCCCACCTGTTTGCCCGGGAAGGAGAGATCTCGGTGGACAGCAACATCCCCTGGGGCTCGGACTCCCTGGTCACCCTGGTATACCTGGAAGGAAAGTACTTCCTGAAGACGTGTGACAGCCGCTTCCTCAGCAACGACGGGAAGCTGGTCAAAGAGAACACCTCCACCACCAGCTTCACCCTGGAGCTCAAGTCAGGCAAGCTGGCCTTCAAGGACTGCGATGGGAAGTACCTGACACCCATGGGCCCGACCGGCACGCTGCGCTCAGGCAGGTGCTCCAAGCCTGGCAAGGATGAGCTGTTTGATCTAGAGGAGAGCCACCCACAAGTCATTTTCCAGGCAGCCAACAAAAGATTTGTCTCTGTCAAACAAGGTAATTATCCAGCCAATGTATATATTTATTGCTGTAATGCACATTATTTAAGTGTTTTTGTATAGTCTCTACTGAGATGAAAACTTTGAACTAATTTGATGTTTGGACAATATTTGGGGTTGGAAATGTCTTGGGTGATACATTCAATATCCTCTCTGAAGGTGCACATCTAGCTGCAGAAGAATTGAAAAGAATAATGTCAGCAGAACCCCATTAGGCTCACAGTAGGGTTCCCAGGAGATTGCTATCAAATTGACCTGCTATACTTTCCTTGGAATCCACCCAGAACGGAGGAAACTAATGTTCTAAACGGCTTTCTATTTTCCATTTGGACGGCAAACGGACTAACCGGGGAGGTTCTGCCTGCTCTATTTTGAGAAAGGAACGGGATGGAGAAAATAGAGTAGGTAGGCCAGCTGTGAACCCATTGGGGAAAAAAACAAGTGACATTCTCAGGGAGCTTTAGAATTGCTGAACTTTTGAAAGTATTTAATATTTTTTGTTCAACGCTTTTAATTGCTACAAACCTGACATGACATTAAACACACAGAGAAGAGTAGAGTACAAATCCATTTGGTTCAGAAAATAATAAGTCTTATTGTACTGTGCTCGGCACGATCAACCTCCAGTGTAATTGACCTGCAAATCCACACTTCATGCGTTATGGTTGACGTCAAGAAATTCAAAGTAGGAAAATGTTCACGTTTGCATAATTTCCCTGTAGAGGTTGGTTGGTTCTATCACAAGCAAATGGCAGTCCAATAGAATCACCATTAGTTAGCTCAGTGCTGAAGCTCACTTTGTCTTTAGTTACACTCCTTAGCAATTAGATGAAAAGTTCATGCTGTTGAAAGACTCCTTACATCTCAACAATTAGAATCAGAAAATGTGTCTCGGCGCGACAGGATGATGGCATGGTCTTGGGTGCTGCTCTGCTCCAGTGAGACGGCTGAGGAGAGGACGGCTCATAGTAATGGCTGGAATTGAGTCAATGGAATGGTGTCAACCATATAGAAACCATGTGTTTGATACCATTCCAGACATTATTATGAGCTGTCCTCCCCTCATCAGCCTCCTCTGCTCTACACCCTTAGTGAAGCCCGTGGGTCTGTCTCTGTCAGTTCAGTCATATTTGTCAATTTCAGAAACCATTCACTCAAGTGAGCATTGAGACATATCTCAAAATACATTAAGCATGCAGTGTAGCAGCCCACTAGGAATGTTAGCCCACATAGGGGAAGGTTCTCTACTCAACGAGAATCAGAAATAAAGTAATCAATTAGGGGATCCAAAAAGATTGTCAGAGACCCTCTCCTGGAAATGTTCAGAAAGAACATTGTGAAAGCATGTGACAAGTGTCAAGTACGGTACAACTGAAGGGCAGCCATGCTTGTCTCCTCGCTCTGCACGGTGCATATGGTCAGTCAGCCATTGGACGCCATTACGCGTGTCATCCGGGTCGTCATGGTAATGGGCTTTGTCATTTCCACTGTGTGTTCCATAGAAGAGATTAGGCAGAGCGCAGGCTGATGACTCCAGGGAGGCAGAGGGGTCCTGCTGGTGCTATCAACTAATTCCTATCAATGGGCATTTCAGGACCACAACCATTCTATTATCAAACTGAAACTACCTGATGCTTTATCTGTGGAGTGAGAGTGAGGAGAGTGAGTGGTTGTAATTGTAATGTGGGCTGAGGTTGTTTGATTGTGGCAGGTCGAGGAAGTCATCTATTAGTCTGGACAGGCAGTGAGAGAGCAGTTAAAATAGGAGAACTAGTCAGACTGATCAGTTACCTACACCCATCATTAGTTCTCTGCAGAGGCTTTCGCTGAGAGAGGAATGAAGGTGGAGAGATCTCCTCTGCTGACAGTGACATACCTAGAGACAGGCCAGCAGGCAAGGAGGACAGGATAGAAAGAGACTGAAGGGACTTTGGCTGTTTCTGGTCACAGGTTTGGATGAAGTTCCAAACAAAGACTTGTAGGGTGTCATTCAGTGAGGGTGTCACCCTGCCACAGCTACATTCACAATGACATAACCTACAAGTACCAAAATGATTTTTATATAGGTTTTATTCATTACAATTTCTCCCAAATTTACTAGGGAGATGCATTCTCCCTCCCTACCCTGCACAGGCCTCCCCTGGTATGCTATTTCTTACGATTTGGTAAAAATATAGAGGTAAATGTGATTTTAAATTGTACGAGTTCAGGATGATTTTACAGATCAACAAAATAAATATGAAATAGTACAGTAGTCTAAGGCATTGGCCCAGCGTCATCCAGGTTTGGCTGTGGTAGGCCGTCATTGTAAATAATCATTTGTTCTTAACTGACTTGTCTAGTTAAATTAAGGTTAAATTAAAAAATAAAAATAGATTTATAAAATAATGTATGTAGACTACTGGCTCAAATATTGATCAGGCATGAAATAGTATATTTGATCACCAAAAAAATAGCACTCAATATTATCCCCAGTTCATTCTACTCTTCCTTTGGTTAAAATGTTCAACAAGTGGCTTTTCAAAATGTCCAATATGGCAACTCAGCCCATAATCTTGTGCTTGGTCTCTCTGAAGAGGAGTGTTTTTGCATGGGGTGTATTCACTAGGAAACAGACTGAAGCAAACGGGACGAAACTGGGAGAGACTAATCTGAATTTATCCACTAAGAAACTCTCATTTTCGTTTTGCTACAATGTGCACTAATGAATACACCACTGGTGTCTCCTCTCCCCCGACATTTGTTTTAGGAACGAGGCAGGCACCAGCAAGCTGCTTAGTGGGCCCTGTGGTGCAGATTTGCACCGAGGGAATTACTGCAGGCGAATGAGCAGGATGGGTGGAGGGGTGTGTGTATGGGATTAGGGTGGTAACAGGCTTAAGAGAAAGGTTGAGGGATATTTCTGTGGTATCTAATTTGAACTCCAGCAGACACAATCTGCTATTTACAGTGCATTCGGAAAGTATTCAGCCCCCTTGACTTTTTCCACATTTTGTTACGTTACAACCTTATTCTAAAATATTTTTTTTTACTCATCAATCTACACACAATACCCCATCAAGACAAAGCAAAAACAGATTTGTTGAAATGTTAGCAAATTTATAAAAATACATTTATAAAAATAAAAATACATTTACATAAGTCTTCAGACCCTTTACTCAGTACTTTGTTGTAGCACCTTTAGCAGCGATTACAGCCTCAATTCTTCTTGGGTACAAGCTTGGCACACTGTATTTGGCGAGTTTGTCCCATTCTTCTCTCCAGATCCTCTTAAGCTCAGTCACGTTGGATGGGGATCGTCGCTGCACAGCTATTTTCAGGTCTCTTCAGAGATGTTCGATCGGGTTCAAGTCCCGGCTCAGGCTGGGCCATTCAAGGACATTCCCTATGGGATGTGTATGGGAAAACCCTTAATGTCAGTCCCTATGGGATGTGCATAGGACAACCCTTAATGTCAGTCCCTAGGACAACCCTTAATGTCAGTCCCTACGGGATGTGCATAGGACAACCCTTAAAGTTTAATTAGTAAAAATGTATATATTTAAACTTAATGTCAGTCCCTAGGACAACCCTTAATGTCAGTCCCTACGGGATGTGCATAGGACAACCCTTAATGTTTAATTAGTAAAAATATATATTTTTAAACTTAATGTCAGTCCCTAGGACAACCCTTAATGTCAGTCCCTAGGACAACCCTTAATGTCAGTCCCTAGGACAACCCTTAATGTCAGTCCCTAGGACAACCCTTAATGTCAGTCCCTAGGACAACCCTTAATGTCAGTCCCTAGGACAACCCTTAATGTCAGTCCCTAGGACAACCCTTAATGTCAGTCCCTAGGACAACCCTTAATGTCAGTCCCTACGGGATGTGCATAGGACAACCCTTAATGTTTAATTAGTAAAAATATATATTTTTAAACTTAATGTCAGTCCCTAGGACAACCCTTAATGTCAGTCCCTAGGACAACCCTTAATGTCAGTCCCTAGGACAACCCTTAATGTCAGTCCCTAGGACAACCCTTAATGTCAGTCCCTAGGACAACCCTTAATGTCAGTCCCTAGGACAACCCTTAATGTCAGTCCCTACGGGATGTGCATAGGACAACCCTTAATGTTTAATTTGTAAAAATATATATTTTTAAACTTAATGTCAGTCCCTAGGACAACCCTTAATGTCAGTCCCTATGGGATTTGCATAGGACAACCCTTAATGTCAGTCCCTAGGACAACCCTTAATGTCAGTCCCTAGGACAACCCTTAATGTCAGTCCCTAGGACAACCCTTAATGTCAGTCCCTACGGGATGTGCATAGGACAACCCTTAAAGTTTAATTAGTAAAAATATATATATTTAAACTTAATGTCAGTCCCTAGGACAACCCTTAATGTCAGTCCCTATGGGATGTGCATAGGACAACCCTTAAAGTTTAATTTGTAAAAATATATATTTTTAAACTTAATGTCAGTCCCTAGGACAACCCTTAATGTCAGTCCCTAGGACAACCCCTAATGTCAGTCCCTAGGACAATCTTTAATGTCAGTCCCTACGGGATGTGTGTAGGACAACCCTTAATGTCAGTCCTTATGGGATGTGTGTAGGACAATCTTTAATGTCAGTCCCTACGGGATGTCTGTAGGACAACCCTTATTGTCAGTCCCTACGGGATGTGTGTAGGACAATCTTTAATGTCAGTCCCTACGGGATGTGTGTAGGACAATCTTTAATGTCAGTCCCTACGGGATGTGTGTAGGACAACCCTTAATGTCAGTGTGTAGGGTATCTCATGCATCTCATTTTACGGCAAATAGTCTCCCCCACTCCTAGATTTGATGATGTAATTTAACAGTAGACTTGATTGAATAATGCTCTAAAGTGAAGGGTTCAGTTTGTAATGTTGCAACATTTAGAAAATGACTATATTTTAGACTTTGAAAGCTCAGCTATATATAGCCTTCATTAAAGATGCACTCTCAAACTTCTGTATCATTTCAGCCAGTAGTTTTAAGTGGTGCTCACGAGCCAAAAGTGGGCCCCGATTTTGTGTACTACGTCATCAAATTGTGTACTACGTCATCCATTTCGTATAATATGTTACATCCTGCAAACAATTTATATATATATACATTGTGAAAATCGTATGTTACGATTTTATTGTGCTTACGATCCTGGAGTGCATCTTTAATGATGTCATTGGTGCTTACTTGTTATCTATTGTGAATGCTGTGCTTTTCAAACATATTTGTATCCTCAGTCAATATCTATGCCTTTTGGATGATGGGCCATTCCCAACAGTTATTTGGTCGCATCAGGTTTCTCCAAATACATTTCCAGTCCTTCATTTGAATATTTCTAGAACTGTTGCAGTAGCTGTGCTTCCCTACAGTACCACATCGGGAGATATTTCTATTACACAGTGATATTGCACCACTATGGGTGGAGTGAGGGGTCAGTGGTGAAAAGCAAGAGCTGGATTCAGTATTTATTTTCTATCAAATACTTTGGGCTGCGCTTGATTAAGCTTAAGCAAAAGTACAAACCCTGCCCATCTGGTACTCAAGGCAGACTCAATCAAACACTCAAAGCATTTAAAAGCTTTCAAACAGAAATGATTAGAACCCAGGTCTGGAAACATCTGAAGGAACTGCGGGGACACTGGCAAACACCTGGAAACATCTGAAGGAACTGCGGGGACACTGGCAAACACCTGGAAACATCTGAAGGAACTGCGGAGACACTGGCAAACACCTGGAAACATCTGAAGGAACTGCGGAGACACTGGCAAACACCTGGAAACATCTGAAGGAACTGCGGGGACACTGGCAAACACCTGGAAACATCTGAAGGAACTGCGAGGACACTGGCAAACACCTGGAAACATCTGAAGGAACTGCGGGGACACTGGCAAACACCTGGAAACATCTGAAGGAACTGCGGGGACACTGGCAAACACCTGGAAACATCTGAAGGAACTGCGGGGACACTGGCAAACACCTGGAAACATCTGAAGGAACTGCGGGGACACTGGCAAACACCTGGAAACATCTGAAGGAACTGCAGGGACACTGGCAAACACCTGGAAACATCTGAAGGAACTGCGGAGACACTGGCAAACACCTGGAAACATCTGAAGGAACTGCGGGGACACTGGCAAACACCTGGAAACATCTGAAGGAACTGCGGGGACACTGGCAAACACCTGGAAACATCTGAAGGAACTGCGGGGACACAAACACACACACACAGAGCCTTCAGAAAGTATTCACTCCCCTTGACTTTTTCCACATGTTGTTGTGTTACCGGCGGAATTTAAGATGGATTATATTGAGATTATTTTGTCAGTGGCCTACACACAACACCCCATAATGTCAAAGTGGAATTATGTTTTTTGAAATGTTTACAAATTCATTTAAAATTAAACGCTGAAATGTGTTGAGTCAATAACTATTCAACCCCTTTGTTATGCATGCCTAAATAAGTTCAGGAGTAAAAATGTGCTAAACAAGTCACATGAGCATGGAATCACTCTGTGTGCAATAATAATGTTTAACATGATTTTTGAATGACTATGTCATTTCTGTACCCCATACATACATCTGTCAGGTCCCTCAGTCGAGCATTGCATTTCAAACATAGATTAAACCACAAAGACCAGGGAGGTTTTCCAATGCCTCACAAAGAAGGGCACCTATTGGTAGATTAGTAAAAATATAAAAAGTAGACATTGAATATCCCTTTGAGCAAAGTGACATTATTAATTACACTTTGGATGGTGTATCAATACACCCAGTCACTACAAAGATACAGGCGTCCTTCCTAACTCAGTTGCCAGAGAGGAAGGAAACCGCTCAGGAATTTCACCATGAGGTGGTGACGTTAAAACAGTCACAGAGTTTAATGGCTGTGATTAGAGAAAAGTGCAGATGGATCAACAACATTGTTTCTCCACAATACTAACCTTTTTGACATCCTGGCAAGGCACTAAAGCAACAAGGCACTAAAGCAACAAGGCACTAAAGCAACAAGGCACTAAAGCAACAAGGCACTAAAGCATTAAAGTTATACTTCCAAGAAAATATGGCAATACATTTTTTGCCTGAGTACAAAAGTGTTTTATTTGGGGCAAATCCAATACAACACATTACGGAGTATCACTCTCCATATTTTGAAGCATAGTGGTGGCTGCATCATGTTATGGGTATGCTTGTAATCGTTAAGAACTGGGGAGTTTTTCATGATAAAACGAAACGGAATGGAGGTAAGCACAGGCAAAATCCTAGAGGAAAACTTGCCTTAGAGTGCTTTCTACCAGACACTAGAAGATTAATTTACCTTTCAGCAGGACAATACCACAAAACACAAGGCCAAATCTACACTGGAGATGCTTATCAAGAAGACAGTGAATGTTCCTGAGTGGCCGAGTTACAGTTTTGACATAAATCTACAAAAAAATCTATGACAAGACCTGTCTAGCAATGACCAACAACCAATTTGATAGAGCTTGAAGAATTTTGAAAAGATGAATGCTACTGGTGAACAAATCTTCAAACAAGCTTCAACGTCATACAACACTCCTTCCGTGGCCTCCAACTGCTTTTAAATGCTAGTAAAACTAAGTGCACACTCTTCAACCAATCGCTGCCCGCACCCTCCCGCTGACTAGCATCACTACTCTGGACGGTTCTGACTTAGAATATGTGGACAACTACAAATACCTAGGTGTCTGGTTAGATTGTAAACTGTCCTTCCAGACTCGCATCTCCAATCCCAAATTAAATCTAGAATCGGCTTCCTATTTCGCAAACAAAGCCTCCTTCACTCATTCCGCCAAACATACCCTCGTAAAACTGACTATCCTACCAATCCCAACACTCTACTCAGCAAACTGGATGTAGTCTATCACAGTGCCATCCATTTTTATCACCAAAGCCCTATACACTACCCACCACTGCGACCTCTATGCTCTCGTTGGCTGGCCCTCACTACATATCCACTGCCAAACCCACTGGCTCCAGGTCATCTATAAGTCTTTGCTAGGTAAAGCCCTGCCTTATCTCAGCTCACTGGTCACCATAGCAACACCCACCTGTAGCACGCGCCCCAGCAGGTATATTGCACTGGTCATCCCCAAAGCCAACACTTCCTTTGGCCGCCTCTCCTTCCAGTTCTCTGCTGCCAATGACTGGAGCGAATTGCAAGAATCTCTGAAGCTGGAGTCTTACATCTCCCTCTCTAACTTTAAGCATCAGCTGTCAGATCAGCTTACCGATCACTATACCTGTACACAGCCAGTCTGTAAGTAGCACAACCGACTACCTCATCCCCATATTATTACTTACCCTCTTTTGCACCTCAGTATCTCTACTTGCACATCATCATCTGCACATACAGTAAATCATTCCAGTATTAATATTAAATTGTAATATTTTCGCCTCTATGGCCTATTTGTCATGTACTGTCATGTTGTGTCTTGTTTCTGTCCTTTCCCTTCACCCTGTCTCCCTCTGCTGGTCGTTGTTAGGTTACCTTTTCTCCCCCTCTTTTCCCCAGCTGTGCCTTGTCTCCTCCTAACTACCTCGTCACCCCTTTTCCCACCTGTTCCCTTTTTCCCTCTGATTAGTCCTCTATATCTCTCTCTGTTTCTGCTCCTGTCTTTGTCGGATTCTTGTTTGTGTTGTTCATGCCTGAACCAGACTATCGTCATGTTTGCTGCAACCTTGTCCTGTCCTGTCGGAACCTGCCGGTCCATCTGAGCCTACGTTTTGTTTTGTTATTAAAGAAGCTCTGTTTACGTTAATTCGCTTTTGGGTCCTCATTCACGCACCGTAACAGAAGAATCCGACCAAGAATGGACCCAGCGACTTCGGATCCTCTCCACTCAGCCGTCGAGATCCAGGGAGCGATGCTAGGCAGACACAAGCAGGAATTGTCTGCTGCTCGGCATGCCGTTGAGACCCTGGCCACCCAAGTCTCCAACCTCACAGAACAGGTTCACCATCTCCGCCTCGATCCACCGGCCACTTCCAGGGCTTTCGAATCTCCGGAGCCCAGAATCAATAACCCGCCGTGTTACTCTGGGGAGCCCACTGAATGCCGCTCGTTCCTCACCCAGTGTGATATTGTGTTTTCTCTCCAGCCCAACACTTACTCCAGGAGCACTGCTCGTGTCGCCTACGTCATATCTCTCCTTACTGGACGGGCTCGTGAGTGGGGCACGGCAATCTGGGAGGCAAGGGCTGAGTGTACTAACCAGTATCAGGACTTTAAGGAGGAGATGATACGGGTTTTTGATCGATCTGTTTTTGGGGAGGAGGCTTCCAGGGCCCTGTCTTCCCTATGTCAGGGTAATCGATCCATAACAGACTACTCTATTGAGTTTCGCACTCTTGCTGCCTCCAGTGGCTGGAACGAGCCGGCTTTGCTCGCTCGTTTTCTGGAGGGTCTCCGCGCAGAGGTAAAGGATGAGATTCTCTCCCGGGAGGTTCCTTCCAGCGTGGATTCCTTGATTGAACTCGCTATTCGCATTGAGCGACGGGTTGATCTTCGTCACCGAGCTCGTGGAAAGGAGCTCGCGTTCTCCGTTGCCCCCCTCTCCGCATCACTACCATCTTCCTCTGCCGGCTCGGGTGCTGAGCCTATGCAGCTGGGAGGTATCCGCATCTCGACTAAGGAGAGGGAACGGAGAATCACCAACCGCCTCTGTCTCTATTGCGGTTCTGCTGGTCATTTTGTCACTTCATGTCCAGTAAAAGCCAGAGCTCATCAGTAAGCGGAGGGCTACTGGTGAGCGCTACTACTCCTGTCTCTCCTTCAAGATCCTGCACTACCTTGTCGGTCCATCTACGCTGGACCGGTTCGTCAGCTTCCTGCAGTGCCTTAATAGACTCTGGGGCGGAGGGCTGTTTTATGGACGAGACCTGGGCTCGGGAACATGACATTCCTCTCAGACAGTTAAGGGAGTCCACGGCCTTGTTCGCCCTGGATGGTAGTCCTCTCCCCAGGATTCAGCGTGAGACGCTACCTTTAACCCTCACTGTTTCTGGTAATCATAGCGAAACCATTTCTTTTTTAATTTTTCGTTCACCTTTTACACCTGTTGTTTTGGGCCATCCCTGGCTAGTTTGTCATAATCCTTCCATTAATTGGTCTAGTAATTCTATCCTCTCCTGGAACGTCTCTTGTAATGTGAAATGTTTAATGTCTGCTATCCCTCCTGTTTCCTCTGTCTCTTCTTCACAGGAGGAGCCTGGTGATTTGACAGGGGTGCCGGAGGAATATCACGATCTGCGCACGGTGTTCAGTCGGTCCAGGGCCACCTCTCTTCCTCCACACCGGTCGTATGATTGTAGTATTGATCTCCTTCCGGGAACCACTCCCCCCCGGGGTAGACTATACTCTCTGTCGGCTCCCGAACGTAAGGCTCTCGAAGATTATTTGTCTGTAGCTCTTGACGCCGGTACCATAGTCCCCTCCTCCTCTCCCGCCGGAGCGGGGTTTTTTTTTGTTAAGAAGAAGGACGGGTCCCTGCGCCCCTGCATAGATTATCGAGGGCTGAATGACATAACAGTGAAGAATCGTTATCCGCTTCCTCTTATGTCTTCAGCCTTCGAGATCCTGCAGGGAGCCAGGTTTTTCACTAAGTTGGACCTTCGTAACGCTTACCATCTCGTGCGCATCAGGGAGGGGGACGAGTGGAAGACGGCGTTTAACACTCCGTTAGGGCACTTTGAATACCGGGTTCTTCCTTTCGGCCTCGCCAACGCTCCAGCTGTCTTTCAGGCATTAGTCAATGATGTCCTGAGAGACATGCTGAACATCTTTGTTTTCGTTTACCTTGACGATATCCTGATTTTTTCACCGTCACTCCAGATTCATGTTCAGCACGTTCGACGTGTCCTCCAGCGCCTTTTAGAGAATTGTCTTTTTGTGAAGGCTGAGAAGTGCTCTTTTCATGCCTCCTCCGTCACGTTTCTCGGTTCTGTTATTTCCGCTGAAGGCATTAAGATGGATCCCGCTAAGGTCCAAGCTGTCATTGATTGGCCCGTCCCTAAGTCACGCGTCGAGTTGCAGCGCTTTCTCGGCTTCGCGAACTTCTATCGTCGTTTCATCCGTAATTTCGGTCAGGTGGCAGCCCCTCTCACAGCCCTTACTTCTGTCAAGACGTGCTTTAAGTGGTCCGTTTCCGCCCAGGGAGCTTTTGATCTCCTCAAGAATCGTTTTACATCCGCACCTATCCTTGTTACACCTGACGTCTCTAGACAGTTCATTGTCGAGGTTGACGCGTCAGAGGTGGGCGTGGGAGCCATTCTTTCTCAGCGCTCCTTCTCTGACGACAAGGTCCACCCTTGCGCGTATTTTTCTCATCGCCTGTCGCCGTCGGAACGTAACTATGATGTGGGAAACCGCGAACTGCTCGCCATCCGCTTAGCCCTAGGCGAATGGCGACAGTGGTTGGAGGGGGCGACCGTTCCTTTTGTCGTTTGGACTGACCATAGGAACCTTGAGTACATCCGTTCTGCCAAACGACTTAATGCGCGTCAGGCGCGCTGGGCGCTGTTTTTCGCTCGTTTCGAGTTCGTGATTTCTTATCGTCCGGGCTCTAAGAACACCAAGCCTGATGCTTTATCTCGTCTCTTCAGTTCTTCAGTAGCCTCCACTGACCCCGAGGGGATTCTCCCTGAGGGGCGTGTTGTCGGGTTGACTGTCTGGGGAATTGAGAGGCAGGTAAAGCAAGCACTCACTCAAACTCCGTCGCCGCGCGCTTGTCCCAGGAACCTTCTTTTCGTTCCCGTTCCTACTCGTCTGGCCGTTCTTCAGTGGGCTCACTCTGCCAAGTTAGCCGGCCACCCTGGCGTTCGGGGTACGCTTGCTTCCATTCGCCAGCGCTTTTGGTGGCCCACCCGGGAGCATGACACGCGTCGCTTCGTGGCTGCTTGTTCGGTCTGCGCGCAGACTAAGTCCGGTAACTCTCCTCCTGCCGGCCGTCTCAGGCCGCTTCCCATTCCCTCTCGACCGTGGTCTCACATCGCCTTAGATTTTGTCACCGGACTGCCTTCGTCAGCGGGGAAGACTGTTATTCTTACGGTTGTCGACAGGTTCTCTAAGGCGGCTCATTTTATTCCCCTTGCTAAGCTTCCTTCTGCTAAAGAGACGGCACAAATCATCATCGAGAATGTTTTCAGAATTCATGGCCTTCCGTCAGACGTCGTTTCGGACAGAGGTCCGCAATTCACGTCTCAATTTTGGAGGGAGTTTTGCCGTTTGATTGGGGCTTCCGTCAGTCTCTCTTCCGGCTTTCACCCCCAGTCTAACGGTCAAGCAGAACGGGCCAATCAGACTATTGGTCGCATCTTACGCAGTCTTTCTTTTCGCAACCCTGCGTCTTGGTCAGAACAGCTCCCCTGGGCAGAATACGCCCACAACTCGCTTCCTTCGTCTGCGACCGGGCTATCTCCTTTTCAGAGTAGCCTCGGGTACCAGCCTCCGCTGTTCTCATCTCAGTTCGCCGAGTCCAGCGTCCCCTCCGCTCAGGCTTTTGTCCAACGTTGCGAGCGCACCTGGAAGAGGGTCAGGTCTGCACTTTGCCGTTATAGGGCGCAGACTGTGAGGGCTGCTAATAAGCGTAGAACTAAGAGTCCTAGATATTGTCGCGGTCAGAGAGTTTGGCTCTCCACTCAGAACCTTCCCCTTAAGACCACTTCTCGCAAGTTGACCCCGCGGTTCATTGGTCCGTTCCGTATTTCTCAGGTCATTAATCCTGTCGCAGTTCGACTTCTTCTTCCGCGATACCTTCGTCGCGTCCACCCGGTCTTCCATGTCTCCTGTATCAAGCCCGTTCTTCGCGCCCCCGCTCGTCTCCCCCCCCCCCCCCCCATCCTTGTCGAGGGCGCACCCATCTACAGGGTCCGTAGGATTTTGGACATGCGTCCTCGGGGCCGTGGTCATCAGTACCTAGTAGATTGGGAGGGGTACGGTCCTGAGGAGAGGAGTTGGGTTCCCTCTCGGGACGTGCTGGACCGTGCGCTGATCGATGATTTCCTCCGTTGCCGCCAGGTTTCCTCCTCGAGTGCGCCAGGAGGCGCTCGGTGAGTGGGGGGGTACTGTCATGTACTGTCATGTTGTGTCTTGTTTCTGTCCTTTCCCTTCACCCTGTCTCCCTCTGCTGGTCGTTGTTAGGTTACCTTTTCTCCCCTCTTTTCCCCAGCTGTGCCTTGTCTCCTCCTAACTACCTCGTCACCCCTTTTCCCACCTGTTCCCTTTTTCCCTCTGATTAGTCCTCTATATCTCTCTCTGTTTCTGCTCCTGTCTTTGTCGGATTCTTGTTTGTGTTGTTCATGCCTGAACCAGACTATCGTCATGTTTGCTGCAACCTTGTCCTGTCCTGTCGGAACCTGCCGGTCCATCTGAGCCTACGTTTTGTTTTGTTATTAAAGAAGCTCTGTTTACGTTAATTCGCTTTTGGGTCCTCATTCACGCACCGTAACACTATTTATTACCTACCTCCCTACTCTTCTACATTTGCACACACTGTACATAGATCTTTCAATTTTCTTTTGTTTTGTGTTATTGACTGTACATTTGTTTATGTGTAACTCTGTGCTGTTGTTTTCGTCGTACTGCTATGCTTTATCTTGGCCAGGTTACAGTTGTAAATGAGAACTTGTTCTCAACTGGCCTACCTGGTTAAATCAAATAAATAAATACAAAATGGTGCACAATGCATGTGTGGAAAGCACTTAGAGACTTAACCAGAAAGCCTCACAGCTGTAATCGCTGCCAAACATGCTTCTACAAAGAATTGACTCAGGGATGTGAATACTTATGTAAATTAGATATTCTGTATTTCATTTTCAATACATTTGAAAAATGTCAAAAACATGTTTTCACTTAGTCAATATGGTGTATTGTGTGTAGATGGGTGAGAAAATGTTTGATGCATTTCAAATTCAGGCTGTAACATAACAAATTGTGGAATATGTTGAGGGGTGGGGATCATTTCTGAAGGTGCTGTACATAGGCCTACAGTACCTGTGTTACCCAACATGTCATCGTGGCACCCAGAACCTAATCCCGCATGTGCACTGCTTCGTCTGTCACAACACAACCAGACATGTTAGTTTAATAATTTTTTTTTATCACAATGTAAGTGTCACAACTTGCGGTCACCTCGGGACACGTGTAATCTGCTGTGTGAGATAAACTGGCAGGATAAGACAGGACGTGCAAATGACAGGCTCATCCGAGCAGCGGGATACCTCGGGGCAAGGCGGTGCCAAGGTCAACTCTCACACCACCTCTCCTATGGTCGTGTTCATTAGGGCATGCAATGCAATGTTTCATTCAGTTTTATCCCATTTAGTGCCTAATGAACACCACCCTGGTCCTCTCACGTCCAGGGACTTCCTCTTTGGACGTTCAAACCTCAGGGAGATCCCAAATCAGGAGGAAATGCATGCTTTGTATAGAGGCCAGGAGTTTTTCCTGTCCACATTACCTAATTAGAAGATAACTCCTGGTCCTAGTTTTAGACTTTATCTATGGCCCAGGGTTTTAGGCTTTATCTATGGCCCAGAGTTTTAGGCTTTATCTATGGCCCAGAGTTTTAGGCTATATCTATGGCCCAGAGTTTTAGGCTTTATCTATGGCCCAGAGTTTTAGGCTTTATCTATGGCCCAGAGTTTTAGACTATATTTATGGCCCAGAGTTTTAGGCTATATCTATGGCCCAGAGTTATAGGCTATATCTATGGCCCAGAGTTTTAGGCTATATCTTATGGCCAGAGTTTTAGGCTATATCTATGGCCCAGAGTTTTAGGCTATATCTATGGCCATAGTTTTAGGCTATATCTATGGCCCAGAGTTTTAGGCTATACATAGAAACCAGAGTTTTTCCTGACCAGGTCACGTAGTCAGGAAAAACTCCTGCCCCTTTCATGCACCAGACCAATAACAAATTATACAGCTGAACCCAAAACAAATAACACACTATACAGCTGAACCCAAAACCTATAGAATATTATACAGCTGAACCCAAAACCTATAAAATATTAAACAGCTGAACCCAAAACCTATAAAATATTATACAGCTGAACTCTATAGTGATCCAGCCTGGTCTCAGAGCAAAACGTATTATACAGTGCATTCGAAAGTATTGATAACCCTTTACTTTTTCCACATTTTATTACGTTACAACCTTATTACAACCAGTGGGGCTTCCCAAAGCCTGAAATGTGGCAAAAGGTTGCAAAGTTCAAGGGGGCCGAATACTTTCGCAAGGCACTGTAGCAACCCAAATGTTGTGTTTGAATCTCATCACAGACAACTTTAGTATTTTAGCTAATTAGCAACTTTGCAACTACTTACACCATTTTAGCTACTTTGAAACTACTTCGCATGTTAGCTAACCCTGACCTTAACCCTATGACCCAACTCCTAACCCTAACCTTAACCCTATGACCCAACTCCTAACCCTAACCTTAACCCTATGACCCAACTCCTAACCCTAACCTTAACCCTATGACCCAACTCCTAACCTTAACCCTATGACCCAACTCCTAACCCTAACCTTAACCCTATGACCCAACTCCTAACCCTGACCTTAACCCTATAACTCAACTCCTAACCCTGACCTTAACCCTATAACTCAACTCCTAATCCTAACCTTAACCCTATGACCCAACTCCCAACCCTGACCTTAACCCTATGAACCAACTCCTAACCTTAACCTTAACCCTATGAACCAACTCCTAACCCTGACCTTAACCCTATAACCCAACTCCCAACCCTGACCTTAACCCTATAACCCAACTCCTAACCCTATAACCCAACTCCTAACCCTGACCTTAACCATATAACCCAACTCCTAACCTTAACCCTATGACCCAACTCCTAACCCTGACCTTAACCCTATAACCCAACTCCTAACCCTAACCATAACCCTATAACCCAACTCCCAACCCTGACCTTAACCCTATAACCCAACTCCTAACCCTATAACCCAACTCCTAACCCTGACCTTAACCCTATAACCCAACTCCTAACCTTAACCCTATGACCCAACTCCCAACCCTGACCTTAACCCTATAACCCAACTCCTAACCCTATAACCTAACTCCTAACCCTGACCTTAACCCTATAACCCAACTCCTAACCTTAACCCTATGACCCAACTCCTAACCCTGACCTTAACCCTATGACCCAACTCCTAACCTTAACCTTAACCCTATGACCCAACTCCTAACCCTAACCTTAACCCTATGACCCAACTCCTAACCCTGACCTTAACCCTATGACCCAACTCCTAACCCTGACCTTAACCCTATAACCCAACTCCCAACCCTGACCTTAACCCTATAACCCAACTTCTAACCCTGACCTTAACCCTATAACCCAACTCCCAACCCTGACCTTAACCATATAACCCAACTCCTAACCTTAACCCTATGACCCAACTCCTAACCTTAACCCTATAACCCAACTCCTTAACCCTGACCTTAACCCTATGACCCAACTCCTAACCTTAACCCTATAACCCAACTCCTAACCTTAACCCTATAACTCATCTCCTAACCTTAACCCTATGACCCAACTCCTAACCCTGACCTTAACCCTATGACCCAACTCCTAACCCTGACCCCTAACGTACTACAGTACAGCAGTTGAAGATAATATATCATACTGTGCTAAACTGGTTAAAGCGATCAAGACGTAGGATACTATACGTCCTACAATTCGTATTATGTTATATTGTATGGCTGCTGTTACATTGTAGGCCAATGTAAAGTAACCTATCATTCTAAATAGAGGCACGGATTTTGGTCAAATTTAACACGTTTTCCTCTGAGACAAGGTTGCAGCGGCGTTGCCTCGGTAATTCACATTCAGATTGTTGGTGCAATGTGTTTATGTCCTCATCATTTTTTATTTAGGTACTGTGTGTGTTTTATGAGCTCACAGTCCTGCAGTAGCAGTGGTTGCATACTGTAATATCCCCCCTGCTCACAACATGAGGGTATACTTGCAGAGTTACACACCGAGAAGACCAGGACTATTATACTGTTTAACATGACACGTTGGCAATGTTCTGTCCTGACAGTCCTGCACTATAAAGGAGCAGAGTGCATTTGTGAGTGGAAGTGATTAAAAGAGGTGGGCTTGAATCAAGGGAAGAAATGTGGATGATTGGAAGGAGCTCATATTTGGGGTTGGATGATACAGAAGATTAAGAGATTTAAAAAACAAATACATTAAAATCACTAAATGAAAAGGATCATAAATCTGTTGACTTTGTGTGTGAACCTACCCTGTTTTTCTCTGATACTTTATATCCAGTCTAGGTCGGTGGAGCTCGGTGCCCTACTCCTTTAAAAAGAGAGAGATATACTCCAGAATAGTCAGCTTTCAGAGAAGCTCTATAAGGAAGAACTCATCATCCTAAATGAATAGGATGTCTAAAGCTTTGGCCTACGAGACATGATCTAGCGTACCTAACCTTAACCACACAGCCCATTTAGACAAGGCCCGGGATATAAGAATAGCACTGTCTTCTGACCAGGTTTTGTGCTGTGAGTCCCTGAGCTGTGTAACACTAGAGAAGAAGAGACGAGAGACATACAGTTCTTTAATGAGATGTCACATCACTGCTGTGTCCATGGTTCTCCTGCAAATCACCTTTGAGTGTAAATGGCTTGTGAGAAGAGCTTGTAATCATCGTCATTGTAATGCCCTTCGACTCCGAGCCATGGCATTCTTATCTCAACTGTCTTTTTCTCTTTTATTTCCCTTTTGTTGTTGTCTCTGTATAATGGATCAATAAAGTTTTGTTGTCTCTGTATAATGGAGCAATGAAGTTTGTTGTGTTGTATCATTATAGGTGTGAGCATCTCAGCCAACCAGGATGTGGAGACAGACATGGAGACCTTCCAGATGGAGATTGATAAGGAGAGCAAGAAGTGCATGTTTAGGACCAACGGCGGTAACTACTGGACACTGGTCTCCCACGGAGGGATCCAGTCCACAGCCACGGAGGTGTAAGTAGATCTATTTTACACTCACTAGTTTGTCATGAGAATGCACACCATAGAGTTGGCTACAGACGGATTCCCAATTCAGTCTTTTGGACATTCTTGCTAACATGCTAACATCATCTGTTGGACATTCTTGCTAACATGCTAACATTATCTGTTGGACATTCTTGCTAACATGCTAACATTATCTGTTGGACATTCTTGCTAACATGCTAACATGATCTGTTGAACATTCTTGCTAACATGCTAACATTATCTGTTGGACATTCTTGCTAACATGCTAACATGATCTGTTGGACATTCTTGCTAACATGCTAACATTATCTGTTGGACATTCAGATGTTGTTTTGTCAGAACAAGCACACCTGATTGAACTTGTCAACGAATAAACCAAATGAATTTAATCTTAGTGTTCTTGTTCTGGAATAGAACAAATATGTGCCAGAGTTTAGGGTGCATGAAGAATGGACAGGGAAACACCTCTACTAAACAGATCTGCAACCAGAGGATATGAACAGTTCTATGTAATGTCGCTTCTGAGGGCATACATCAAAACACTTAGGTTTAAACAATTATACTAGATTTAAACAACCTTCCATGAAATTATTTTCAACTTAACCCCCCCCCCCCCCCTCTTTTCCTTCTTCTCTTTTATCCCCTTATCCGGACAACCACAGGGAGGCCAACACAATGTTTGACATTGAATGGCTCGGTCGCAGTGTAGCACTGAAGGCAAGCAATGGGAAGTACGTGTGCACCAAAAAGAATGGGCAGCTTTCAGCCGTCAGCGATTCCGTAGGTAAGTGCTTCGAGATCCACATCTCTGATGTGATTCAGGTAGCATAGAGATCACGTTGAATGTGTCACATGGAATGTGCTCAACACGACTGAGGGACGAATGAGCACGTGTCATGTGTAAAGAGAATTGGCATGTGATCAGAGGACGAAAGAGAAGAAGAATAGAAGATCAATGGTGATCAAAGGACAGGGAAGGACCAGACATTAGCCTGGGAATTTCTCTCACTGGCCCATTTATTTCCTTTAGGGCCCCATTACAAAAAAGGACTTAGGAAAATTGCAATTGGCTTAGAACAGGGCGGCATGGCTGGCCCTTGGATGTACACAGAGAGCTAATATTAATAATATGCATGTCAAACTCTCCCCTCGCTGAAAGTGGAGGAGAGATTGACTTCATCACTAAATGTATTTATGAGAGGTATTGACATGTTGAATGCACTGAGCTGTCTGTCTAAACTACTGGCACACAGCTCGGACACCCATGCATACCCTACAAGACATGCCACAAGAGGTCTCTTCACAGTCCCCAAGTCCAGAACAGACTATGGGAGGCACACAGTACTACATAGAGCCATGACTACATGGAACTCTATTCCACAGTACTACATAGAGCCATGACTACATGGAACTCTATTCCACATAAAGTAACTGACACAAGCAGTAAAATTAGATTTAAAAAACTGATGAAAAAACACCTTATGGAACAGCGAGGACCGTGAAGCAACACAAACATTGGCACAGACACACACACACACACACACACACACTACACACTACACACACACACACACACTACACACTACACACACACACACAATAACATACGCACTACACATACACATGGATTTAGTACTGTAGATATGTCATGTACTGTCATGTTGTGTCTTGTCTCTGTCCTTTCCCTTCACCCTGTCTCCCTCTGCTGGTCGTTGTTAGGTTACCTTTTCTCCCCCTCTTTCCCCCAGCTGTGCCTTGTCTCCTCCTAACCACCTCGTCACCCCGTTTCCCACCTGTTCCCTTTTTCCCTCTGATTAGGTCCCTATATCTCTCTCTGTTTTTGTTCCTGTCCTTGTCGGATTCTTGTTTGTTGTGTTTCATGCCTGAACCAGACTGTCGTCATGTTTGCTGTAACCTTGTCTTGTCCTGTCGGAATCTGCCGGTCCGTCTGAGCCTACCTATGTTTGGTAATTAAAGAAGCTCTGTTTAAGTTAATTCGCTTTTGGGTCCTCATTCACTCACCGTAACAGAAGAATCCGACCAAGAATGGACCCAGCGACTTCGGATCCTCTCCACTCAGCCGTCGGGATCCAGGGAGCGATGCTAGGCAGACACGAGCAGGAAGTGTCTGCTGCTCGACATGCCGTTGAGACCCTGGCCACCCAAGTCTCCAACCTCACAGAACAGGTTCACCATCTCCGCCTCGATCCACCGGCCACTTCCAGGGCTTTCGAATCTCCGGAGCCCAGAATCAATAACCCGCCGTGTTACTCTGGGGAGCCCACTGAATGCCGCTCGTTCCTCACCCAGTGTGATATTGTGTTTTCTCTCCAGCCCAACACTTACTCCAGGAGCACTGCTCGTGTCGCCTACGTCATATCTCTCCTTATTGGACGGGCTCGTGAGTGGGGCACGGCAATCTGGGAGGCAAGGGCTGAGTGTACTAACCAGTATCAGGACTTTAAGGAGGAGATGATACGGGTTTTTGATCGATCTGTTTTTGGGGAGGAGGCTTCCAGGGCCCTGTCTTCCCTATGTCAAGGCAATCGATCCATAACAGACTACTCTATTGAGTTTCGCACTCTTGCTGTCTCCAGTGGCTGGAACGAGCCGGCCTTGCTCGCTCGTCTTCTGGAGGGTCTCCGCGCAGAGGTAAAGGATGAGATTCTCTCCCGGGAGGTTCCTTCCAGCGTGGATTCCTTGATTGAACTCGCTATTCGCATTGAGCGACGGGTTGATCTTCGTCACCGAGCTCGTGGAAAGGAGCTCGCGCTCTCCGTCGCCCCCCTCTCCGCATCACTACCATCTTCCTCTGCCGGCTCGGGTGCTGAGCCCATGCAGCTGGGAGGTATCCGCATCTCGACTAAGGAGAGGGAACGGAGAATCACCAACCGCCTCTGTCTCTATTGCGGTTCCGCTGGTCATTTTGTCACTTCATGTCCAGTAAAAGGCCAGAGCTCGTCAGTAAGCGGAGGGCTACTGGTGAGCGCTACTACTCCTGTCTCTCCTTCAAGATCCTGCACTACCTTGTCGGTCCATCTACGCTGGACCGGTTCGTCAGCTGCCTGCAGTGCCTTAATAGACTCTGGGGCGGAGGGCTGTTTTATGGACGAGACCTGGGCTCGGGAACATGACATTCCTCTCAGACAGTTAAAGGAGCCCACGGCCTTGTTCGCCCTGGATGGTAGTCCTCTCCCCAGGATTCAGCGTGAGACGCTACCTTTAACCCTCACTGTTTCTGGTAATCATAGTGAAACCATTTATTTTTTAATTTTTCGTTCACCTTTTACACCTGTTGTTTTGGGCCATCCCTGGCTAGTTTGTCATAATCCTTCCATTAATTGGTCTAGTAATTCTATCCTCTCCTGGAACGTCTCTTGTCATGTGAAATGTTTAATGTCTGCTATCCCTCCTGTTTCCTCTGTCTCTTCTTCACAGGAGGAGCCTGGTGATTTGACAGGGGTGCCGGAGGAATATCACGATCTGCGCACGGTGTTCAGTCGGTCCAGGGCCACCTCTCTTCCTCCACACCGGTCGTATGATTGTAGTATTGATCTCCTTCCGGGAACCACCCCCCCCCGGGGTAGACTATACTCTCTGTCGGCTCCCGAACGTAAGGCTCTCGAAGATTATTTGTCTGTAGCTCTTGACGCCGGTACCATAGTCCCCTCCTCCTCTCCCGCCGGAGCGGGGTTTTTTTTTTGTCAAGAAGAAGGACGGGTCTCTGCGTCCCTGCATAGATTATCGAGGGCTGAATGACATAACAGTGAAGAATCGTTATCCGCTTCCTCTTATGTCTTCAGCCTTCGAGATCCTGCAGGGAGCCAGGTTTTTCACTAAGTTGGACCTTCGTAACGCTTACCATCTCGTGCGCATCAGGGAGGGGGACGAGTGGAAGACGGCGTTTAACACTCCGTTAGGGCACTTTGAATACCGGGTTCTTCCTTTCGGCCTCGCTAACGCTCCAGCTGTCTTTCAGGCATTAGTCAATGATGTCCTGAGAGACATGCTGAACATCTTTGTTTTCGTTTACCTTGACGATATCCTGATTTTTTCACCGTCACTCCAGATTCATGTTCAGCACGTTCGACGTGTCCTCCAGCGCCTTTTAGAGAATTGTCTTTTTGTGAAGGCTGAGAAGTGCACTTTTCATGCCTCCTCCGTCACATTTCTCGGTTCTGTTATTTCCGCTGAAGGCATTAAGATGGATCCCGCTAAAGTCCAAGCTGTCATTGATTGGCCCGTCCCTAAGTCACGCGTCGAGCTGCAGCGCTTTCTCGGCTTCGCGAACTTCTATCGTCGTTTCATCCGTAATTTCGGTCAGGTGGCAGCTCCTCTCACAGCCCTTACTTCTGTCAAGACGTGCTTTAAGTGGTCCGTTTCCGCCCAGGGAGCTTTTGATCTCCTCAAGAATCGTTTTACATCCGCTCCTATCCTTGTTACACCTGACGTCTCTAGACAGTTCGTTGTCGAGGTTGACGCGTCAGAGGTGGGCGTGGGAGCCATTCTTTCTCAGCGCTCCCTCTCTGACGACAAGGTCCACCCATGCGCGTATTTTTCTCATCGCCTGTCGCCGTCGGAACGTAACTATGATGTGGGTAACCGCGAACTGCTCGCCATCCGGTTAGCCCTAGGCGAATGGCGACAGTGGTTGGAGGGGGCGACCGTTCCTTTTGTCGTTTGGACTGACCATAGGAACCTTGAGTACATCCGTTCTGCCAAACGACTTAATGCGCGTCAGGCGCGTTGGGCGCTGTTTTTCGCTCGTTTCGAGTTCGTGATTTCTTATCGTCCGGGCTCTAAGAACACCAAGCCTGATGCTTTGTCTCGTCTCTTCAGTTCTTCAGTAGCCTCCACTGACCCCGAGGGGATTCTCCCTGAGGGGCGTGTTGTCGGGTTGACTGTCTGGGGAATTGAGAGGCAGGTAAAACAAGCGCTCACTCACACTCCGTCGCCGCGCGCTTGTCCTAGGAACCTTCTTTTCGTTCCCGTTCCTACTCGTCTGGCCGTTCTTCAGTGGGCTCACTCTGCCAAGTTAGCCGGCCACCCTGGCGTTCGGGGTACGCTTGCTTCCATTCGCCAGCGTTTTTGGTGGCCCACCCGGGAGCATGACACGCGTCGTTTCGTGGCTGCTTGTTCGGTCTGCGCGCAGACTAAGTCCGGTAACTCTCCTCCTGCCGGCCGTCTCAGGCCGCTTCCTATTCCCTCTCGACCGTGGTCTCACATCGCCTTAGATTTTGTCACCGGACTGCCTTCGTCAGCGGGGAAGACTGTTATTCTTACGGTTGTCGATAGGTTCTCTAAGGCGGCTCATTTCATTCCCCTTGCTAAGCTTCCTTCTGCTAAAGAGACGGCACAAATCATCATCGAGAATGTTTTCAGAATTCATGGCCTTCCGTCAGACGTCGTTTCGGACAGAGGTCCGCAGTTCACGTCTCAATTTTGGAGGGAGTTTTGCCGTTTGATTGGGGCTTCCGTCAGTCTCTCTTCCGGCTTTCACCCCCAGTCTAACGGTCAAGCAGAACGGGCCAATCAGACTATTGGTCGCATCTTACGCAGTCTTTCTTTTCGCAACCCTGCGTCTTGGTCAGAACAGCTCCCCTGGGCAGAATACACCCACAACTCGCTTCCTTCGTCTGCGACCGGGCTATCTCCTTTTCAGAGTAGCCTCGGGTACCAGCCTCCGCTGTTCTCATCTCAGTTCGCCGAGTCCAGCGTCCCCTCCGCTCAGGCTTTTGTCCAACGTTGCGAGCGCACCTGGAAGAGGGTCAGGTCTGCACTTTGCCGTTATAGGACGCAGACTGTGAGGGCTGCTAATAAGCGTAGAACTAAGAGTCCTAGATATTGTCGCGGTCAGAGAGTTTGGCTCTCCACTCAGAACCTTCCCCTTAAGACGGCTTCTCGCAAGTTGACCCCGCGGTTCATTGGTCCGTTCCGTATTTCTCGGGTCATTAATCCTGTCGCAGTTCGACTTCTTCTTCCGCGATACCTTCGTCGCGTCCACCCGGTCTTCCATGTCTCCTGCATCAAGCCCGTCCTTCGCGCCCCCGCTCGTCTTCCCCCCCCCCCCCCATCCTTGACGAGGGCGCACCCATCTACAGGGTCCGTAGAATTTTGGACATGCGTCCTCGGGGCCGTGGTCACCAGTACCTCGTAGATTGGGAGGGGTACGGTCCTGAGGAGAGGAGTTGGGTTCCCTCTCGGGACGTGCTGGACCGTGCGCTGATCGAGGATTTCCTCCGTTGCCGCCAGGTTTCTTCCTCGAGTGCGCCAGGAGGCACTCGGTGAGTGGGGGGGTACTGTCATGTACTGTCATGTTGTGTCTTGTCTCTGTCCTTTCCCTTCACCCTGTCTCCCTCTGCTGGTCGTTGTTAGGTTACCTTTTCTCCCCCTCTTTCCCCCAGCTGTGCCTTGTCTCCTCCTAACCACCTCGTCACCCCGTTTCCCACCTGTTCCCTTTTTCCCTCTGATTAGGTCCCTATATCTCTCTCTGTTTTTGTTCCTGTCCTTGTCGGATTCTTGTTTGTTGTGTTTCATGCCTGAACCAGACTGTCGTCATGTTTGCTGTAACCTTGTCTTGTCCTGTCGGAATCTGCCGGTCCGTCTGAGCCTACCTATGTTTGGTAATTAAAGAAGCTCTGTTTAAGTTAATTCGCTTTTGGGTCCTCATTCACTCACCGTAACAAGATATGTGGTAGTGGTGGAGTAGGGGCCTGAGGGCACACAGTGTGTTGTGAAATCTGTGAATGTATTATAATGTTTTAAAATGGTATAAACTGCCTTCATTTTGCTGGACCCCAGGAAGAGGAGCTGCTGCTTTGGCAACAGCTAATGGGGATCCATAATACAAATAGATAATACAAATAGAAAATACTAGCTCAAAAAATATAATTCTGACAGGTCCACAGGGCTAAAATCCAGAGTCCCATCGGGCATTTGGCATTACCGCCCCATGTCTCTCCCGCCCCATGTCTCTCCCGCCCCATGTCTCAGCCGCCCTATGTCCACCCCATGTCCCTACCGCCCTATGTCCCACCCGTCCTATGTCCCTACCGCCCCATGTCCCTACCGCCCTATGTCCACCCCATGTCTCTACCGTCCTATGTCCCACCCGTCCTATGTCCCTACCGCCCTATGTCCCTACCGCCCTATGTCTCTACCGCCCTATGTCCCACCCGTCCTATGTCCCTACCGCCCTATGTCCCTACCGCCCTATGTCTCTACCGCCCTATGTCCCACCCGCCCTATGTCTCTACCGCCCCATGTCCGCCCTATGTCTCTACCGCCCTATGTCCCACCCGCCCTATGTCTCTACCGCCTCTACCGATCTTAGGAACTTCACAAAGGGTAATTTACTTGAAAGAGGAGTATTCCATAGCCAGATAGCATTAGCTATAAATTATTGTTCAGTTTGGTCTCTTAGACGAGGTTCTACTTCTTGTTCTTGGTACTTCATATTACCAAAACATTACCTCATCCAATGGCATATATCACTTGTCAATTATAGATACTCCCATCTCACATACAATCCCTCCTGGACAAGCTCACAGAGGAGAGTGAGCCTCTAGGTCATATACTAGGTCAAGAGAAGGGCAACATCAGATAAAATGGTTCCAGACACTCAATGGGAAAAGGAGGGAGTGACTGGAGTACAGACATAGTGGAGCCCTTCACATGGTTTCACAGATATATTCATTATGAAAACAATGTTCAAACCTGACTTCTCCCTTTCTGATATTCTGCCTATTACCAGACATGTAAAAGACAAGCCTGACCTCTCCCCTCGCTGGGCCCCAAGTGATTTTCCCTAGAGAAGAGAGAGGAAAATGCAACTGCCAACAGTATAGTCCAAAAGAAGACATCCTAATGACAAGTATCTCACATAAGCATATTATGAAAGTAAATAAAATCTTATTTATCAATGTTACCTAACTAATTCTGATTCAGCTACGACACGCCCCATATCCCTACCGCCCCATGTCCCTACCGCCCCATGTCCCTACCGCCCTATGTCTCTACCGCCCCATGTCCCTACCGCCCCATGTCTCTACCGCCCCATGTCTCTACCGCCCTATGTCTCTACTGTCCCATGTCTCTACCCCCTATATCCCACCCGCTTTATGTCCCACCGGCTCTATGTCCCATCCCTTCCATGTCTCTACAGCCCCATGTCCCACCCGCCCCATGTCTCTACCGCCCTACGTCTCTACCCCCTATGTCCCACCTGCCCTACCCCTTTATGTCACTACCCCCCTATGTCCGCCCTATAGCCCTATTTTCCACCCGCCCTATGTCCCTACCATGTCCCTACCGCCCTATGTCCCTACCATGTCCCTACTGCCCTATGTCCCCACCGCCCTATGTCCCTACCGTACTATGGACAGTCCGTTTCTGTCAAAAGGACATGTGCTATTAAAGCCTCACCTGGCCATGACCCCACTGTCAGGGGGAGTTGGGATATGCAAAAACCTAGTTTCCCACTGGGCAAAACACGGCTGAATCAACGTTGTTTCCACGTCATTTCAACAACAACAAATCAAGGTGATGACGTTGAATCAGCATGGGAATCAGCATGGGAATCAGCATGGGAATCAGCATGGGGATCAGCATGGGAATCAGCATGGGAATCAGCATGGGAATCAGCATGGGAATCAGCATGGGGATCAGCATGGGAATCAGCATGGAGATCAGCATGGGAATCAGCATGGGAATCAGCATGGGAATCAGCATGGGAATCAGCATGGGAATCAGCATGGGGATCAGCATGGGAATCAGCATGGGAATCAGCATGGGAATCAGCATGGGAATCAGCATGGGGATCAGCATGGGAATCAGCATGGGAATCAGCATGGGAATCAGCATGGGAATCAGCATGGGAATCAGCATGGGAATCAGCATGGGAATCAGCATGGGAAACTGATTGGATTTGCAAAAAGTCGTCAACGTAAATGTATTTTGTCATTTTATTTCAACTTTTAAACTAAATTCAATGTCATGGTGACATGTTTTGTTGATTTCAAGTTGAATTCACGTTAGTCAACCTAATGTAAGTCAAAAATAGATGTTGAACTGACGTCTGTGCCCAGTGGGTTCCAATTCACATATGCGTATTAACACACTCTTAGATGTCAGAAATAGGACAAATATAAGCACCCACCAAATTATTATTAATTTTGTCATTATTATTTATTGTTATTATTCTTGTTGTCATTATTATTATTATTGTTATTATTGTTGTTTTTTATTATTGTTATTATTTTATTATTATTATTGTTATTATTTTATTGTCATTATTATTATTGTTATTATTTTATTGTCATTATCATTATTGTTATTATTTTATTGTCATGATTATTATTGTCATTATTTTATTATTATTATTGTTATTATTGTTGTTTTTATTATTGTAATTATTTTATTATTATTATTGTTATTTTATTGTCATTATTATTATTGTTATTATTTTATTGTCATGATTATTATTGTCATTATTTTATTATTATTATTGTCATTATTATTGTTGTTATTATTTTATTATTATAATTGTTATTATTGTTGTTGTCATTTTTATTATTGTCATTATTTTATTATTGTTATTATTATTATTGTTGTTGTCATTATTATTATTGTCATTATTGTTATTCTACCTTCCTGTCGTTGTGTTGCAGGTGATGATGAGCTCTTCCTGATGAAGCTCATTAATCGGCCCATGTTGATCCTGCGAGGGGAGAACGGTTTTGTGTGTCATCACAAGAGCTCCAACACGCTGGATGCCAACCGATCCGTCTATGACATCTTCTTACTGCTTTTCAGCGATGGCGCCTACCACATAAAAAGTCAGTGTTTGTGGGTGTGTGTGTGTGTGTGCGTGTGTGTGTGTGCTTGCATGGATGCATGTTTGCATTTGTGTGCATGTCTTTATGTACCATGTATGTGTAAATATTCTATCTGCATGTGTTCTACTGTCTTAGAGTAAAATGTGGCATAGTTCTATCAGTATTACTACAAAGTACACCAAACCAAGTATGTCACTCTTTATCTCTAACTATCAATAACGTTGTCCATCTCCACTCAGGCGTAGGTGGAAAGTTCTGGTATGTCTCCAGCAGCGGCCTGGTGTGCTCAGACGGAGACAAGCCTGAGGACTTCTTCCTGGAGTTCCTGGAGCACGGGCGGGTGGGCATCAAGGGCAAGAACGGCAAGTACCTGCGTGGGGACAGCGGCACGCTGAAGGGCGACGCTGCTACCGTGGACCCCTCCTGTCTCTGGGAGTACTAACCTGGCGCGACCTCCTGACGACCCCTGAAGCCCGTGGAGGGGTGGAGGGAGAAGGAGAGAGGGAGGACCTGGTTCCCACCTGGGTTCACAGCTCAACCAACAACGATACATTACACAGACTGACTGGGGAACATTTTCACTACTCTCTTTTCTACTTTAGCGGCAAAGGAGAGGCCGTTCCCACTTCTTTGTTTTGTTTTGGCAAAGAGTGAAAATGTGTAGAAAGTTTCTTTGTGTTTATTTTATTATATTTTATTTGTTTTCCAAAAAAAACATTGGTTACCTAAATATAGTTTATTTTCCAAGTGACATTGCCAACATCAACAACAGCGAATACTTAATAAAATCTGCTAATTTTGGTCACTCACACAGCCTATAAAAAAACATCAGATTCTGTATAGCGGTCCTTAAATTATTATCTGGATGCCTGAATAAAGGCAGCTTTTCACATCAATATGTCTTTGTTGTGATGTTTAATGTTGTCTTTAACAACAGTGTATCAGTACAATGATTATCCAACACTGCTCCCAAACATATTCACTGCTTCCAAAGAGGACACGAATCAGCTTCCAAAATGCCCAAATGAATGGTGTAGAATACCAGACCAGAGTAGCCCAAATGGCCCTGTTTGAGTTGCCCAAATGGCCCTGTTTGAGTAGCCAGAGTAGCCCAAATGACCCTGTTTGAGTAGCCCAAATGGCCCTGTTTGAGTAGCCAAGAGTAGCCCAAATGGCCCTGTTTGAGTAGCCCAAATGGCCCTGTTTGAGTAGCCCAAACGGCCCTGTTTGAGTAGCCCAGAGTAGCCCAAATGGCCCTGTTTGAGTAGCCCAGAGTAGCCCAAATGGCCCTGTTTGAGTAGCCCAGAGTAGCCCAAATGGCCCTGTTTGAGTAGCCCAGAGTAGCCCAAATGGCCCTGTTTGAGTAGCCCAGAGTAGCCCAAATGGCCCTGTTTGAGTAGCCCAGAGTAGCCCAAATGGCCCTGTTTGAGTAGCCCAGAGTAGCCCAAATGGCCCTGTTTGAGTAGCCCAGAGTAACCCAAATGGCCCTGTTTGAGTAGCCCAGAGTAGCCCAAATGGCCCTGTTGTAATCATCTTACAATGCAATACGATCCTTCTTCCCTTCCTTGAAGTAATCCCTGATTTGACATGACTGATGTAAGCAACCATGCGTGTCAGATCAGTGATTACCTGGAGGATGTATTTAAAGAGTAGTCTAGCAGGGCCAATGTCTGGTCCCGCTACAGATGATATAGCTAATTTGATTTAAATATAACAAAGACAGGAAAACATCAGTTGTCCACTATGTGGGATCATTCAGTAGTATCACAGTACTAGATAGTTGTAAGACATCAACATGAGGGAAAAGCAAGAGATCAACATTGTTTGCGAGGGGAGCATACTACACGGGCCATTTGAAATGTTCCAATCCCGTCAAATTCAACTCTGGACCTCGAAGCCAGTTCCACTGCATTTTCTTCATTGTTCGCCTCTTATCAGGGACTGATTTAGACCTGGGACACCAGGTTTGTGCAATGAATTATCAGGTGGAACAGAAAAGCATCAGGTCCTCGTAGGGTCAGAGTTGACTACACCTGTTCTAACCCTCTGACTCTATGTATTTTATTTTATTTTTTTATTTATTTTTTTTACCTTTATTTTACTAGGCAAGTCAGTTAAGAACAAATTATATTGGTGACTGTATGGGCTGTACTCTATCATGTCAGTCTACAAGTCTGCAGTCACAAGACGATAAAACCAGCGAGAAAAACTGTGTTTCAGGGAATCCGTTTGACCAAGGCAAAGCACAGAATCAGAATTATTTAGGATGCTATTTAGATCAGTGATTCTGGCAGACTGACTGCAATGTTGTGAAACTCAAACATGCACAACATTATCAAGTGCTGCTCTGATTTCCTGCCTTGGGGCTTTCAAAAAATCCTCCACGGTGCACCCATTGAGTTGCAAAGAGGGCCCACCCCCATTTGCTGTTTTACCAACTGGGACAGCATGGCTAGCGCCATTGAGGGCTATCTCCATTTTAAAGTGGTACATTTCTGGCATGGATGCCCTCTAGTGTGCCCTCTCCCATCCTATACCCTCTCCTTTAGCCTCTGTCCTGCAATCAACTCGCCCGAAAGACTTCCAATTCTACCATGGAGGTACCACATCTGCAACAGTTTACAGTCTGAACCAATTAAGACCAAAGGTTCTGTGACGTGTGAGTTTGTGATCAACTGTCTCCAAAGCATACAGCCCTATCAGCTGGTAGAGGAGCCGCGGATCCAGCTTTAAACACTACAACAGTGATGTAATGTCGGTCAAATAGATTTTTATTTTTGTCTATAAAAGTGTTGACGATAATAAAAATAAACAATGCCCATATATGTTGTTTGTTTAGCTGCTTCACGTCAACTAACTGTTCAACTCCAGTCTAGTGACTGACAGACCACATGATGTTGTCAACGTAACCAACAGTCACCTTCTTAGTGTTGTCGGACCATAGTGTCTATTGAACTATGACTCATGCTCTCAAATCCAGTCTATCAGTTAGTGTGGATCACCTGAAGAGTGATGCAGCACTTGTTATAAGCCAACGACTGCAGGTAATTAGGGTAGGATTTACAACTAGGACTAACTAATTCACACTCTAGTAACACAGTCCATCCAGTAGGTAGTAGTAGTAGTGTCACACTCTAGCAGCACAGTCCATCCAGTAGGTAGTAGTAGTAGTGTCACACTCTAGCAGCACAGTCCATCCAGTAGGTAGTAGTGTCACACACTAGCAGCACAGTCCATCCAGTAGGTAGTAGTAGTAGTGTCACACTCTAGCAGCACAGTCCATCCAGTAGGTAGTAGTGTCACACTCTAGCAGCACAGTCCATCCAGTAGGTAGTAGTGTCACACTCTAGCAGCACAGTCCATCCAGTAGGCAGTAGTAGTAGTAGTGTCACACTCTAGCAGCACAGTCCATCCAGTAGGTAGTAGTAGTAGTGTCACACTCTAGCAGCACAGTCCATCCAGTAGTAGTAGTAGTGTCACACTCTAGTAACACAGTCCACCCAGTAGGTAGTAGTAGTAGTGTCACACTCTAGCAGCACAGTCCATCCAGTAGGTAGTAGTAGTAGTGTCACACTCTAGCAGCACAGTCCATCCAGTAGGCAGTAGTAGTAGTAGTGTCACACTCTAGCAGCACAGTCCATCCAGTAGGTAGTAGTAGTAGTAGTTTCACACTCTAGCAGCACAGTCCATCCAGTAGGTAGTAGTAGTAGTGTCACACTAGCAGCACAGTCCATCCAGTAGGTAGTAGTGTCACACTCTAGCAGCACAGTCCATCCAGTAGGCAGTAGTAGTAGTAGTGTCACACTCTAGCAGCACAGTCCATCCAGTAGGTAGTAGTGTCACACTCTAGCAGCACAGTCCATCCAGTAGGTAGTAGTAGTAGTGTCACACTCTAGCAGCACAGTCCATCCAGTAGGTAGTAGTAGTAGTGTCACACTCTAGCAGCACAGTCCATCCAGTAGGTAGTAGTAGTGTCACACTCTAGCAGCACAGTCCATCCAGTAGGTAGTAATAGTAGTGTCACACTCTAGCAGCACAGTCCATCCAGTAGGTAGTAGTAGTAGTGTCACACTCTAGCAGCACAGTCCATCCAGTAGGTAGTAATAGTAGTGTCACACTCTAGCAGCACAGTCCATCCAGTAGGTAGTAGGGCAATGCATTGATTTAGTGTTGATATTGTGGTGTAGAAATGGCTCTTAGGACTCTTCTACAGGTGTTTGTCTCTCCATATCTCTATCCCACTCTGGAGGTATCCTGAAGAGCGATATCTAACCCTTATTATAAGACATTATAAAGGCTAAAACATGCTTATAACAAGCTATAAAACGTTAGATCTGCAGCAGTGGTGGAAAAAGTAGACAATTGTCATAAAAGTAAAGATACCTTCATAGAAATTCACTCAAGTAAAAGTAAAAGTCAACCAGGAAAATCGTACTTGAGTAAAAGTCTAAAAGTATTTGGTTTTAAATATACTTAAGTATCAAATGTAAATGTAATTTCAAAAATATATTTAAGTATCAACAGTAAAAGTATGAATCATTTTCTATTCCTGATATTAAGCAATCAAGAAGGCAACCTAAATAACAGACTTGTATTTATGGATAGCCAGGGGCCCACTCCAACACTCAGACGTCATGTGTATTTATGGATAGCCAGGGGCCCACTCCAACACTCAGACGTCATTTACAAACTAAGCATGTGTATTTATGGATAGCCAGGGGCCCACTCCAACACTCAGACGTCATGTGTATTTATGGATAGCCAGGGGCCCACTCCAACACTCAGACGTCATGTGTATTTATGGATAGCCAGGGGACCAATCCAACACTCAGACGTCATGTGTATTTATGGATAGCCAGGGGCCCACTCCAACACTCAGACGTCATGTGTATTTATGGATAGCCAGGGGCCCACTCCAACACTCAGACGTCATGTGTATTTATGGATAGCCAGGGGCCCACTCCAACACTCAGACGTCATGTGTATTCAGTGAGTCCACCAGATCAAAGGAAATAGGTTCTCAAAATGAAACTTCATTGCTGAAATATACTTAAGTGTCAAAAGTAACAGTCAATTATTTAACATTCTTTTATTTAGCAAACCAGACCAGACAGCACAATTTTCCAGTTTTGTTTTTCAAGAAATAGCCAGGGTCACAGTCCAACTGTCACGACTTCCGCCGAAGTTGGTCCCTCTCCTTGTTCGGGCGGCGTTCGGCGGTCGAAGTCACCGACCTTCTAGCCATCGCTGATCCTCTATTCATTTTCCTTTGGTTTTGTCTTGTCTTCCATCACACCTGGTTCCAATCCCATTCATTACATGTTGTGTATTTACCCCTCTGTTCCCCATCATGTCCTTGTAGGTGATTGTTTATTGTAGTGTTTGTGTACGTCTGTCCTGGTGTGTATTTACCCCTCTGTTCCCCCTCATGTCCTTGTGGGTGATTGTTTATTGTAGTGTTTGTGCTCGTCTGTCCTGGTGTGTATTTACCCCTCTGTTCCCCCTCATGTCCTTGTGGGTGATTGTTTATTGTAGTGTTTGTGCTCATCTGTCCTGGTGTGTATTTACCCCTCTGTTCCCCCTCATGTCCTTGTGGGTGATTGTTTATTGTAGTGTTTGTGCTCATCTGTCCTGGTGTGTATTTACCCCTCGGTTCCCCCTCATGTCCTTGTGGGTGATTGTTTATTGTAGTGTTTGTGCTCGTCTGTCCTGGTGTGTATTTACCCCTCTGTTCCCCCTCATGTCCTTGTGGGTGATTGTTTATTGTAGTGTTTGTGCTCATCTGTCCTGGTGTGTATTTACCCCTCTGTTCCCCCTCATGTCCTGGTTGGTGATTGTTTATTGTAGTGTTTGTGCTCGTCTGTCCTGGTGTGTATTTACCCCTCTGTTCCCCATCATGTCCTGGTTGGTGATTGTTTATTGTAGTGTTTGTGCTCGTCTGTCCTGGTGTGTATTTACCCCTCTGTTCCCCCTCATGTCCTTGTGGGTGATTGTTTATTGTAGTGTTTGTGCTCATCTGTCCTGGTGTGTGTTTACCCCTCTGTTCCCCCTCATGTCCTTGTGGGTGATTGTTTATTGTAGTGTTTGTGCTCATCTGTCCTGGTGTGTATTTACCCCTCTGTTCCCCCTCATGTCCTTGTGGGTGATTGTTTATTGTAGTGTTTGTGCTCGTCTGTCCTGGTGTGTGTTGGGTTATGGACCCATTTATTATATTATTCTGTTTCCCGGTGGGTTTTGTTAGTAAACTGCGCCGTTGGAAACACAGTTATTTCAGTTCCCCTTCCACCAACAATCAAATATAATTTACAAACGAAGCATGTGTTTAGTGAGTCCTCCAGATCAGAGGCAGTAGAGATGACCAGGGACGTTCTCTTGATAAGTGTGAATTTGACCATGTTCCTGTCCTGCTGAGCATTCAAAATGTAACGAGTACTTTTCGGTGTCAGGGAAAATGTCAAAAGTACATTATTTTATTTAGGAATGTAGTGAAGTAAAAGTAAAAGTTGTCAAAAATGTCAATAGTAAAGTACAAATAACCCAAAAAAACTCCTTAAGTAGTACTTTAAAGTATTTTTACTGAAGTACTTTACACCACTGATCTGCAGGCTTGGTTTAAAGTGTCAGCGGAGGCACATCTGTCCAGCACTTTCTAGAAGCTCACACTAATGAGTCCAGTTGATTGTGTTTTTAAGGAGAGTGGATTTCCAATATATTTAGACAGATTTAACAACTCAGAGGCTTTGTGGTTACTGTCCGCCCTGAGATTGGAAGGTTGGGGGTTTGATTTGATACTCAGCATTAAGGTGATGAATTGCGGATAAGGCCCTGAGACAGACGAGCATCCTGGGGGTTGTACATCAAGCTGCATCAACCTACAGAAACAGGCATCAGGCTGCTGCACTAGGGACATTCTGGCTCAGAGAAGGCTTACAACCTACAGAAACAGGTAACAGGCTGCTGCACTAGGGCCATTCTGGCTCAGAGAAGGCTTACAACCTACAGAAACAGGTAACAGGCTGCTGCACTAGGGCCATTCTGGCTCAGAGAAGGCTTACAACCTACAGAAACAGGTAACAGGCTGCTGCACTAGGGCCATTCTGGCTCAGAGAAGGCTTACAACCTACAGAAACAGGTAACAGGCTGCTGCACTAGGGCCATTCTGGCTCAGAGAAGGCTTACAACCTACAGAAACAGGTAACAGGCTGCACTAGGGCCATTCTGGCTCAGAGAAGGCTTACAACCTACAGAAACAGGTAACAGGCTGCACTAGGGCCATTCTGGCTCAGAGAAGGCTTACAACCCACAGAAACAGGTAACAGGCTGCACTAGGGCCATTCTGGCTCAGAGAAGGCTTACAACCTACAGAAACAGGTAACAGGCTGCACTAGGGCCATTCTGGCTCAGAGAAGGCTTACAACCTACAGAAACAGGTAACAGGCTGCTGCACTAGGGCCATTCTGGCTCAGAGAAGGCTTACAACCTACAGAAACAGGCATCAGGCTGCTGCACTAGGGCCATTCTGGCTCAGAGAAGGCTTACAACCCACAGAAACAGGCATCAGGCTGCTGCACTAGGGCCATTCTGGCTCAGAGAAGGCTTACAACCTACAGAAACAGTTAACAGGCTGCTGCACTAGGGCCATTCTGGCTCAGAGAAGGCTTACAACCCACAGAAACAGGTAACAGGCTGCACTAGGGCCATTCTGGCTCAGAGAAGGCTTACAACCTACAGAAACAGGTAACAGGCTGCACTAGGGCCATTCTGGCTCAGAGAAGGCTTACAACCCACAGAAACAGGTAACAGGCTGCACTAGGGCCATTCTGGCTCAGAGAAGGCTTACAACCCACAGAAACAGGTAACAGGCTGCACTAGGGCCATTCTGGCTCAGAGAAGGCTTACAACCTACAGAAACAGGTAACAGGCTGCACTAGGGCCATTCTTGCTCAGAGAAGGCTTACAACCCACAGAAACAGGTAACAGGCTGCTGCACTAGGGCCATTCTGGCTCAGAGAAGGCTTACAACCTACAGAAACAGGTAACAGGCTGCTGCACTAGGGCCATTCTGGCTCAGAGAAGGCTTACAACCTACAGAAACAGGTAACAGGCTGCTGCACTAGGGCCATTCTGGCTCAGAGAAGGCTTACAACCTACAGAAACAGGTAACAGGCTGCACTAGGGCCATTCTGGCTCAGAGAAGGCTTACAACCTACAGAAACAGGTAACAGGCTGCACTAGGGCCATTCTGGCTCAGAGAAGGCTTACAACCTACAGAAACAGGCAACAGGATGCTGCACTAGGGCCATTCTGGCTCAGAGAAGGCTTACAACCTACAGAAACAGGTAACAGGCTGCACTAGGGCCATTCTGGCTCAGAGAAGGCTTACAACCTACAGAAACAGGTAACAGGCTGCTGCACTAGGGCCATTCTGGCTCAGAGAAGGCTTACAACCTACAGAAACAGGTAACAGGCTGCACTAGGGCCATTCTGGCTCAGAGAAGGCTTACAACCTACAGAAACAGGTAACAGGCTGCTGCACTAGGGCCATTCTGGCTCAGAGAAGGCTTACAACCTACAGAAACAGGTAACAGGCTGCACTAGGGCCATTCTGGCTCAGAGAAGGCTTACAACATACAGAAACAGGTAACAGGCTGCACTAGGGCCATTCTGGCTCAGAGAAGGCTTACAACCTACAGAAACAGGCAACAGGCTGCTGCACTAGGGCCATTCTGGCTCAGAGAAGGCTTACAACCTACAGAAACAGGTAACAGGATGCACTAGGGCCATTCTGGCTCAGAGAAGGCTTACAACCTACAGAAACAGGTAACAGGCTGCTGCACTAGGGCCATTCTGGCTCAGAGAAGGCTTACAACCTACAGAAACAGGTAACAGGCTGCTGCACTAGGGCCATTCTGGCTCAGAGAAGGCTTACAACCTACAGAAACAGGTAACAGGATGCACTAGGGCCATTCTGGCTCAGAGAAGGCTTACAACCTACAGAAACAGGTAACAGGATGCACTAGGGCCATTCTGGCTCAGAGAAGGCTTACAACCTACAGAAACAGGTAACAGGCTGCTGCACTAGGGCCATTCTGGCTCAGAGAAGGCTTACAACCTACAGAAACAGGTAACAGGCTGCTGCACTAGGGCCATTCTGGCTCAGAGAAGGCTTACAACCTACAGAAACAGGTAACAGGCTGCACTAGGGCCATTCTGGCTCAGAGAAGGCTTACAACCTACAGAAACAGGTAACAGGCTGCACTAGGGCCATTCTGGCTCAGAGAAGGCTTACAACCCACAGAAACAGGTAACAGGCTGCTGCACTAGGGCCATTCTGGCTCAGAGAAGGCTTACAACCTACAGAAACAGGTAACAGGCTGCTGCACTAGGGCCATTCTGGCTCAGAGAAGGCTTACAACCTACAGAAACAGGTAACAGGCTGCTGCACTAGGGCCATTCTGGCTCAGAGAAGGCTTACAACCTACAGAAACAGGTAACAGGCTGCTGCACTAGGGCCATTCTGGCTCAGAGAAGGCTTACAACCTACAGAAACAGGTAACAGGCTGCACTAGGGCCATTCTGGCTCAGAGAAGGCTTACAACCTACAGAAACAGGTAACAGGCTGCACTAGGGCCATTCTGGCTCAGAGAAGGCTTACAACCCACAGAAACAGGTAACAGGCTGCACTAGGGCCATTCTGGCTCAGAGAAGGCTTACAACCTACAGAAACAGGTAACAGGCTGCACTAGGGCCATTCTGGCTCAGAGAAGGCTTACAACCTACAGAAACAGGTAACAGGCTGCTGCACTAGGGCCATTCTGGCTCAGAGAAGGCTTACAACCTACAGAAACAGGCATCAGGCTGCTGCACTAGGGCCATTCTGGCTCAGAGAAGGCTTACAACCCACAGAAACAGGCATCAGGCTGCTGCACTAGGGCCATTCTGGCTCAGAGAAGGCTTACAACCTACAGAAACAGTTAACAGGCTGCTGCACTAGGGCCATTCTGGCTCAGAGAAGGCTTACAACCCACAGAAACAGGTAACAGGCTGCACTAGGGCCATTCTGGCTCAGAGAAGGCTTACAACCTACAGAAACAGGTAACAGGCTGCACTAGGGCCATTCTGGCTCAGAGAAGGCTTACAACCCACAGAAACAGGTAACAGGCTGCACTAGGGCCATTCTGGCTCAGAGAAGGCTTACAACCCACAGAAACAGGTAACAGGCTGCACTAGGGCCATTCTGGCTCAGAGAAGGCTTACAACCTACAGAAACAGGTAACAGGCTGCACTAGGGCCATTCTTGCTCAGAGAAGGCTTACAACCCACAGAAACAGGTAACAGGCTGCTGCACTAGGGCCATTCTGGCTCAGAGAAGGCTTACAACCTACAGAAACAGGTAACAGGCTGCTGCACTAGGGCCATTCTGGCTCAGAGAAGGCTTACAACCTACAGAAACAGGTAACAGGCTGCTGCACTAGGGCCATTCTGGCTCAGAGAAGGCTTACAACCTACAGAAACAGGTAACAGGCTGCACTAGGGCCATTCTGGCTCAGAGAAGGCTTACAACCTACAGAAACAGGTAACAGGCTGCACTAGGGCCATTCTGGCTCACAGAAGGCTTACAACCTACAGAAACAGGCAACAGGATGCTGCACTAGGGCCATTCTGGCTCAGAGAAGGCTTACAACCTACAGAAACAGGTAACAGGCTGCACTAGGGCCATTCTGGCTCAGAGAAGGCTTACAACCTACAGAAACAGGTAACAGGCTGCTGCACTAGGGCCATTCTGGCTCAGAGAAGGCTTACAACCTACAGAAACAGGTAACAGGCTGCACTAGGGCCATTCTGGCTCAGAGAAGGCTTACAACCTACAGAAACAGGTAACAGGCTGCTGCACTAGGGCCATTCTGGCTCAGAGAAGGCTTACAACCTACAGAAACAGGTAACAGGCTGCACTAGGGCCATTCTGGCTCAGAGAAGGCTTACAACCTACAGAAACAGGTAACAGGCTGCACTAGGGCCATTCTGGCTCAGAGAAGGCTTACAACCTACAGAAACAGGCAACAGGCTGCTGCACTAGGGCCATTCTGGCTCAGAGAAGGCTTACAACCTACAGAAACAGGTAACAGGATGCACTAGGGCCATTCTGGCTCAGAGAAGGCTTACAACCTACAGAAACAGGTAACAGGCTGCTGCACTAGGGCCATTCTGGCTCAGAGAAGGCTTACAACCTACAGAAACAGGTAACAGGCTGCTGCACTAGGGCCATTCTGGCTCAGAGAAGGCTTACAACCTACAGAAACAGGTAACAGGATGCACTAGGGCCATTCTGGCTCAGAGAAGGCTTACAACCTACAGAAACAGGTAACAGGATGCACTAGGGCCATTCTGGCTCAGAGAAGGCTTACAACCTACAGAAACAGGTAACAGGCTGCTGCACTAGGGCCATTCTGGCTCAGAGAAGGCTTACAACCTACAGAAACAGGTAACAGGCTGCTGCACTAGGGCCATTCTGGCTCAGAGAAGGCTTACAACCTACAGAAACAGGTAACAGGCTGCACTAGGGCCATTCTGGCTCAGAGAAGGCTTACAACCTACAGAAACAGGTAACAGGCTGCACTAGGGCCATTCTGGCTCAGAGAAGGCTTACAACCCACAGAAACAGGTAACAGGCTGCACTAGGGCCATTCTGGCTCAGAGAAGGCTTACAACCTACAGAAACAGGTAACAGGCTGCACTAGGGCCATTCTGGCTCAGAGAAGGCTTACAACCTACAGAAACAGGTAACAGGCTGCTGCACTAGGGCCATTCTGGCTCAGAGAAGGCTTACAACCTACAGAAACAGGCATCAGGCTGCTGCACTAGGGCCATTCTGGCTCAGAGAAGGCTTACAACCCACAGAAACAGGCATCAGGCTGCTGCACTAGGGCCATTCTGGCTCAGAGAAGGCTTACAACCTACAGAAACAGTTAACAGGCTGCTGCACTAGGGCCATTCTGGCTCAGAGAAGGCTTACAACCCACAGAAACAGGTAACAGGCTGCACTAGGGCCATTCTGGCTCAGAGAAGGCTTACAACCTACAGAAACAGGTAACAGGCTGCACTAGGGCCATTCTGGCTCAGAGAAGGCTTACAACCCACAGAAACAGGTAACAGGCTGCACTAGGGCCATTCTGGCTCAGAGAAGGCTTACAACCCACAGAAACAGGTAACAGGCTGCACTAGGGCCATTCTGGCTCAGAGAAGGCTTACAACCTACAGAAACAGGTAACAGGCTGCACTAGGGCCATTCTTGCTCAGAGAAGGCTTACAACCCACAGAAACAGGTAACAGGCTGCTGCACTAGGGCCATTCTGGCTCAGAGAAGGCTTACAACCTACAGAAACAGGTAACAGGCTGCTGCACTAGGGCCATTCTGGCTCAGAGAAGGCTTACAACCTACAGAAACAGGTAACAGGCTGCACTAGGGCCATTCTGGCTCAGAGAAGGCTTACAACCTACAGAAACAGGTAACAGGCTGCACTAGGGCCATTCTGGCTCAGAGAAGGCTTACAACCTACAGAAACAGGCAACAGGATGCTGCACTAGGGCCATTCTGGCTCAGAGAAGGCTTACAACCTACAGAAACAGGTAACAGGCTGCACTAGGGCCATTCTGGCTCAGAGAAGGCTTACAACCTACAGAAACAGGTAACAGGCTGCTGCACTAGGGCCATTCTGGCTCAGAGAAGGCTTACAACCTACAGAAACAGGTAACAGGCTGCACTAGGGCCATTCTGGCTCAGAGAAGGCTTACAACCCACAGAAACAGGTAACAGGCTGCTGCACTAGGGCCATTCTGGCTCAGAGAAGGCTTACAACCTACAGAAACAGGTAACAGGCTGCACTAGGGACATTCTGGCTCAGAGAAGGCTTACAACCTACAGAAACAGGTAACAGGCTGCACTAGGGCCATTCTGGCTCAGAGAAGGCTTACAACCTACAGAAACAGGTAACAGGCTGCACTAGGGCCATTCTGGCTCAGAGAAGGCTTACAACCTACAGAAACAGGCAACAGGCTGCTGCACTAGGGCCATTCTGGCTCAGAGAAGGCTTACAACCTACAGAAACAGGTAACAGGCTGCACTAGGGCCATTCTGGCTCAGAGAAGGCTTACAACCTACAGAAACAGGTAACAGGCTGCTGCACTAGGGCCATTCTGGCTCAGAGAAGGCTTACAACCTACAGAAACAGGTAACAGGCTGCTGCACTAGGGCCATTCTGGCTCAGAGAAGGCTTACAACCTACAGAAACAGGTAACAGGCTGCACTAGGGACATTCTGGCTCAGAGAAGGCTTACTTCTTTCTCCTTAGACAGATTTGATTTACAGGGGGATATAGATGAGAATGGAAGACACAGTAGAAAAAGGTAGACAGGGATTGAACCATGGCTCTGCACCAGTTGATTGTTAATGTAGTTTGAATTGGCTGTACTCTCTTAGAGAAAAAGGTGGAACCTAAAAGGGTTATTTGGCTGTCCCCATAGGACCCTCGAACTCAACTCTGGACCTCAAAGCCAGTTCCACTGCATTTTCTTTATTGTTGCCCTCTAATCAGGGACTGATTTACACCTGGGACAACAGGTGGGTGCAATTAATCACCAGGTAGAACAGAAAACCTGCAGGCTCCGGACCTCGAATACCCCTGCCATAGTATAGGAGAACCCTGTGAAGAACCCATTTTGGTTCCAGGTAGAACCCTTTGAGTTCCACGTAGAACCCTTTACATAGAGCGGTCTACATGGAACCCAAAATAGTTTTATCTGGAACCAAAGGTGGTTCTACCTGGAACCAAAAAGGGTAAAAAAAAAGGGACAGCCGAAGAACCTCTTTGGAATTATTTATTCTAAGAGTGTCCTAGTTCATCAAACAAGGCTGTACTGGTACATCTACACTGCTGCGACACAACTGACCACTGTAGGAGCTATTGAAGTTTCTTCATCCATTATGTGTTGACCAACTCAACAGGGACTTGTAGTAACACTTGATCTTAAAGCCTAAAGGGTATAATGCATTGTAAGATCCCCTTACAATCATCTCATAATAAATAAACTGAATACCTTCCATTTTGAGTCGGTTGACACATAGGAAGACAAAGCGTAATTCTAAGCCTTGTCATAATGCTCATTCATCTTTATACCATGTCACAAAGCACTATATCTGCAGGCTATATTTAAATTGTTACCGGACTTGCTACTCTTATTTAGTTATTTGGTTGAGGTTTGTCTTTGAGAGTCACACACCATGTAATTCCTTTTTGATCATGGCCCTGAGCTCTACAATCTCCATTAAACAGAATGTTTCTGCAGATTAGGGTTTGGACCACGCTTCTGTGAACATCAAATGGAACACATTTTGACGCTGAAAGTTCATTAAAAAGTGTAAGTGAAACATCCTATTGACCTTCTTATTCTTTATGTAGTACTTTAGTATCTATCAATCAAATGTACAGTTGAAGTCGGCAATTTACATACACCTTAGCCAAATACATTTAAACTCAATTCCTGACATTTAATCCTAGTAAAGATCCCTGTTTTAGGTCAGTTAGGATCAACACTTCATTTTAAGAATGTGAGTGTCAGAATAATACTTTTCGCACCAAAGTACGTTCATCTCTAGGAGGTAGGATGGCTGCGTGGTCCCATGGTGTTTATAATTGCGTACTATTGTTTGTACAGAGGAATGTGGTACTTTCAGGCGTTTGGAAATTGCTCCCAAGGATGAACCAGACTTGTGGAGGTCTACAATTTTATTTCTAATTTCTTTTGATTTTCCCATGATGTCAAGCAAAGAGGCACTGAGTTTGAATGTAGGCCTTGAAATACATCCACAGGTACACCTCCAATTGACTCAAATGATGTCAATTAGCCTATCAGAAGCTTCTAAAGCCATGGTATCATTTTCTGGAACTTTCCAAGCTGTATAAAGGCACAGTCAATTTGTATGTAAACTTCTGACCACTGGAATTGTGATACAGTGAATTATAAGTGAAATAATCTGTCTGTAAACAATTGTTGGAAAAATTACTTGTGTCATGCACAAAGTAGATGTCCTAACCGACTTGCCAAAACTATAGTTTGTTAATAACAAGTAATTTGTGGAGTTGTTGAAAATGAGTTTTAATGACTCCAACCTAAGTGTATGTAAACTTCCGACTTCAACTGTATGTATAAAGCCCTTTTTACATCAGCAGATGTCACAAAGTGCTTATACAGAAACCCAGCCTAAACCCCACATCTGGGTGGTAGCCTGACTAGGAAACTTGTTGTCGGCTCCCCAATCTAGTGCATAGGCTTTTGCTCAGTGGGCTACAGCCTTGATATGCACAAGAGCCTCATGCAACCCAGGGATCACTCGATGTCGATTGGGGACATGAGAGGGTGCTGAATACAATTGAATCCAATACAATAATTGTGTACCCAGCTTGTTATAGAAGTAGCCTACTACTAATACAACATTCCCCCATTCCAGGTAACCTGATTGATTTTTTGACTGGCCATTCTAAGAAATGGTCACAATATTATTAAAAGGTTCCGAAATGTAGCTCGTCATCCATTGAGTGTTTGGGGTAACGGATCAGCTGTTCCAAAACAGGTCCGCTACTGAAATGCAACATTTATTAGCAGTGCCACTGCGCATGAAAAACGTTCTAAGATAATTGAGTAGGACTGGGCTGCAGCGTGGTAGCCAGTGCTACAAGTATCCTCTCCGTTAGGTGTAACCAATTGCTTCAATTGAGTACATATTAAGCTAATAGTTTACTATATTTCATTTGAGCAAGTAGTACTGCACCTTCCATTATTCTATTGGGTTTCCCATTGACAGTCCCGCCCTCTGATTGACAGCTCTCAGATGAGAACCTTCTGTTCAACCTGCTTGAGAAAGAGAAAATACGTGCGTTTTGAGTCCTCATCAGCATCTGGAAAGAAAGTTTCCATTTTGAGTTTGAAGCTAGAAAAGTTTCTCAAAATAAAGTGTTTATCTATGGTAATTTATCTTCATATTGCTACTAAAGCCGGCTTTTTTCTATAAAATGTATTCCTGGTGTCCTGCTCATTTACCTTATAGGACCTAATGTTTACTCTCACTACTCCTACGAACTAGCGTTGGTGTACTTACCCAGGAGTGAGGAGTGGGTTACATAAGGACCCTCTCAGTAGTGTCTAATTATACATCGGTCGGCTACTCTCTCTCCCGTTATTTACTATTTCAAAGCGCAGTTGTATTTTATTATTCGTTCCATTATATTGGACAATATCAAAACAGAACCCTCTTGACCAGATGTTGCCGAGAATAATTTGACAAGTCAGCACTAGACGGCGGGGAGAAGAATAAAGACCATGTTGGAGAGCTTTGCGCATTTCTCCATCTCGGGTGCCCGGTCCAGAACGTTATGTGATACGGATTTCTTTGTGACCATGACGTTCATTTGAATTGCTCACGGTTTTGTTTTTAACGAAGTTTAATTGACAATGAAGTACGGAATGGTTGTTATCACGGCTGGCTTTTCAGGTTTACTCAGCTTCAGCTTTCTTGCAGTGGCAATTGGCAGCGACTATTGGTACATCATCGATGTGAACAAGGCAAACCAGTCGGACTTGGAGGACCTGAGTTCGCATTCCGGTCTCTGGAGGATCCGTGAAGGTATGTCCACGTATTTTTTTTTTAAGCACCCCAAATTAAATGCCATAGCCTAGCACACTTTGATATTGCGGTTCAATATTGCGCTGTGTTTTCTGGTAGCTTGTCATATAACTTGAAATACATATGCCAAATTTAAACAACGGAGTCTACCTGTTTCACCACCCATGTCAGCCTGCTTCCACGACCCACTGGCCACAGACGTCCGTTCAACGTCTAATTGTAATGTATATTTGGTTGAGTTGTCAACTAACGTGAATTAAACGTGACATCAACCAAAAATGTCCTTTGGGTTAAAAGTTGGATGGTTAAAAATAAGACATTCCCATAAATGAATTACTTTTTTCAAATCCAATCACTTTTCAATGTTTATTCAACCTCATCACATTTTTGTTTTCCTCGCTTTATTTTAGATTACATTTATTTAAATTCAACATCAAAAACTGAATCGAGTTTCACTTTCAAAATGCTACCCCATTCAGAATGGACCCAATGCTGGTCCATAGCCATCTCTGTTGTATGCCGGCTAATCTCTTCCCCACCCGAGACGCGTTTGCATACACAGGACATTGTAATAAACAGGTGCACTTTAGAAGCATTTTTTCCACATCTGTTTTATTGTACTCCTGCTCATTTACATTTTGCATATACATTATTATTAATAATATTATTATGATTGCTATTAATATTATCATTATTATTTTTGTTATTTTTCGTGTTATTATTATTATCACTATTGTTATTATTATTAATCTGATTGTTATTGTTATTATTATTAATAATATTAATTGTATTATTATTATTCACATAGCTCACCTGTATCTTTCCGGCTGTTTTTTCAACTGCATCTCAGTCAGCCTAGAGCATATTTCCTGTTCCAGACAGTGGGTGCGTCCCAAATCACACCCTATTCCCATAAAGCTCTGGTCAAAAGTAGTGCACTACATAGTAAATAAGGTGCTATTTGGGATGCAAACATAGGGGAGTGACACATTACGCAGGGAGCGCCTGCAGTGTCTGTTAGTGTATCAAGTCAAGTGCTACACCACAATACTGCAGTACAGTGTGTCAACAGTATAAATCATTGCTATAGATTTGTTGATTCATGGCCTGTAAAGAGTTCTGTCGGAGAGCTCAGAGGTGAAGCAGCTGTCGATGTTAGGCACACACTTAGTAATAGGATATTAGCAACCATATAGGTGTTACACAGCCATAAGTATGTTGTGTCATAGGCCTACCTTTTGACTGGTACTTTAACATTGTCATGTATGTCTACCAGTCTGAGCGGTCCAACATATTATGCAATATCTGCCATTTAGCAGAAGCTTTTATCCAAAGCGACGTACAGTCATGCATGCCATTTTACGTATCGTCTACCGGTCTGAAAGGTCAGCACATATCTTCTGTTTGCTCTTTTTACAGGGAAAAATGGCACCTCTTGGCCAATCCAGTCCTTCTTTGTGGATACCTCCAACAAAACTGACATAGAGAAGCACCTTATCAGTGAGTATGTGGCCTCCGACGCCTTCGACATGAAGACTGTATTTGGGTCCCAAAATGGCACCCTATTCCCTACATAGTGTATAACATTTAACCTATGAGCCCTGGTAAAAAGTAGCAGTGGTGGAAAAAGTAACCAAGTGTCATACTTGAGTAAAAGTAAAGATACCTTAATAGAACATAATTCAAGTAAAAGTTAAAGTATGAATTATAAAAAAAATCCTTATTTTAAGCAAACCAGACGGCACCATTTTCTTGTTATTTTCTAATTTTCAGACAATCCAGGGGCACACTCCAACACTTAGACATCATTTACAGCTAGCCAGGGGCACACACCAACACTCAGACATCATTTACATATAGCCAGGGGCACACTCCAACACTTAGACATCATTTACAGCTAGCCAGGGGCACACTCCAACACTTAGACATCATTTACAGCTAGCCAGGGGCACACTCCAACACTCAGACATAATTTACAGATAGCCAGGGGCACACACCAACACTTAGACATAATTTACATATAGCCAGGGGCACACTCCAACACTCAGACATCATTTACATATAGCCAGGGGCACACTCCAACACTCAGACATCATTTACAGATAGCCAGGGGCACACTCCAACACTCAGACATCATTTACAGATAGCCAGGGGCACACTCCAATACTCAGACATCATTTACATATAGCCAGGGGCACACACCAACACTCAGACATCATTTACAGATAGCCAGGGGCACACTCCAACACTCAGACATCATTTACAGATAAAGCATGTGTGTTTAGTGAGTGTGTCAGATCAGAGGCAGTAGGGATGACTCTTGATAAGTGTGGGAATTTGACCATTTTGCTGTCCTGCTAAGTATTCCAAATGTAACGAGTACTTTTGGTTGTCTGGGAAAAAGCATGGAGTAAAAAGTACATTCTTTTCTTTTGGAATGTAGTGGAGTAAAAGTAAAAGTAGTCAAAAATATAAATAGTAAAGTACAGATACCCCCAAAAAACTACTTAAGTAGTAATTAAAGTATTTTTACTTCAGTTCTTTACACCAGTTAGGGCACAGCTGTAGTTAGTTCTAGCTCTGTCACACCCACACAAAACAGCACAGGTTGTTGAGTCTGTACGATGGGCTCAATGTTTACAAAGTGAATCAACATCATTGCACTCCACTTTAACAATACAATATAGACCCCATAAAATTACAAGGTTCATTACTAAGCACGTACAGTTGAAGTTGGAAGTTTACATACACCTTAGCCAAATACATTTAAACTCAGTTTTTCACAATTCCTGACATTTAATCCTAGTACAAATTTTTACATACACTCAATTAGTATTTGATAGCATTGCCTTTAAATGGTTTAACTTGGGTCAAACGTTTCGGGTAGCCTTCCACAAGCTTCCCACAACAAGTCAGGGCTTTGTGATGGCCACTCCAATACCTTGACTTTGTTGTCCTTAAGCCATTTTGCCACAACTTTTGAAGAATGCTTGGTGTCATTGTCCATTTGGAAGACCCATTTGCGACCAAGCTTGAACTTCCTGACTGATGTCTTGAGATGTTGCATCAATATATCCACATAATTTTCCTCCTCATGATGCCATCTGTTTTGTGAAGTGCACCACTCCCTCCTGCAGCAAAGCAACCCCAAAACATGATGCTGCCACCCCCGTGCTTCACGGTTGGGATGGTGTTCTTTGGCTTGCAAGCATCCCCCTTTTTCCTCCAAACATAACGATGATCATTATGGCCAAACAGTTCTATTATTGTTTCATCAGACCAGAGGACAGTTCTCCAAAAAGTATGATCTTTGTCCCCATGAGCAATTGCAAACCGTAGTCTGGCTTTTTCATGGAGGTCTTGGAGCCGTGGCTTCTTCTTTGCTGAGTGGCCTTTCAGGTTATGTCGATATAGGACTTGTTTTTACTGTGGATATAAATACTTTTGTACCTGCTTCCTCCAGCATCTTCACAAGGTCCTTTGCTGTTGTTCTGGGATTGATTTGCACTTTTCGCACAAAAGTACGTTCATCTCTAGGAGACAGAACGCGCCTCCTTCCTGAGCGGTATCACGGCTGCGTGGTTCCATGGTGTTTATACTTGTGTATTATTGTTTGTACAGATTAAGCATGCTGTCATGTGCCTTTTACCGAGGAGTGGCCTTCGTCTGGCCACTCTACCATAAAGGCCTGATTGGTGGAGTGCTGCAGAGATGGTTGTCCTTCTGGGAGGTTCTCCCATCTCCACAGAGGAACTCTGGAGTTCTGTCAGAGCGACCATCGGGTTCTTGGCCACCTTCTTTACCAAGGCCCCTCTCCCCGGATTGCTCAGTTTGGCCAGGTTTCCAGCTCTAGGAAGAGTTTTGGTGGTTCCAAACTTCTTTCATTTAAGAATGATGGAGGCCACTGTGTTCTTGTGGACCTTCAATGCTGCAGAAATGTTTAGGTACCCTTCCCCAGATATGTGCCTCGACACAATCCTGTCTCGGAGCTCTACAGACAATACCTTCGACCGCATGGCTTGGTTTTTGCTCTGACATGCACTGTCAACTGTGGGACCTTATATAGACTTGTGTGTGCGTTTCCAAATCCTGTCCAATCAATTTAATTTAACACAGGTGGACTCCAATCAAGTTGTAGAAACATCCCTAGGATGATCAATGGAAACAGAGTGCACCTGAGCTCAATTTTGAGTCTCATAGCAAAGGGTCTGAATACTTATGTAAATAATACATTTGCAAACATTTATGAAAACCTGTTTTCTCTTTGTCATTATGGGATATTGTGTGTAAATTGATGATGGGAAACAAATAATTTAATCAATTTTAAAATAAGACTGTAACGTAACAAAATGTGGAAAAAGTCAAGCGGTCTGAATGCCCCCCACACACACCCTCAACCACACAGTGATGTTTCTAGGCATAAGCGACATAAGTGGCAACTAGGGGGCCCACAACCCGATTTAGTAAGTCAGCCGGGGTCTCAACGTAATGTTGAGAGTTAGAATAGTATAACCATTTTGAAGTTTGTTAGTGCATCTGCAGTTTTCCTCTTGTTATGTCAATCATTGACAGTCACTTAATTAGTCCATGAGAAATAACATTTCTCTATGCAAAATGTGTAGAATTGCAAGACATTAACTTCAAAGCTGCAAATCATTCTCTCGGCCACCAAGAGGCCAAGAGGCATTACCTTTTTTTGCCCGTGAGGTGGGGGGGCATTACCGTGAGGTGGGGGGGCATTACCGTGAGGTGGGGGGGGCTTTACCGTGAAGTGGGGGGCATTACCTTGAGGTGGGGGGGGGGGGGCATTACCGTGAGGTGGGGAGGCATTACCGTGAGGTGGTGGGCATTACCTTGAGGTGGGGGGGGGGATTACTGTGAGGTGGGGGGGCATTACCGTGAAGTGGGGGGCATTACCGTGAAGTGGGGGGCATTACCTTGAGGTGGGGGGGCATTACCGTGAGGTGGGGAGGCATTACCGTGAGGTGGTGGGTCCCCCCAACCAAATATCGCTTATGGTCCCCGAAACGCTAGAAACGGACCTGCTCACACACACACACACCATGCAGAAATGTTTTTGTGAGAGGACAATGTACAGTGTATTTCTCCAGCTCACAGTAACCCTGCTTTGCATTCTGGGTCTCCCTGCAGACTCCCACAAGGTCATAGTCACCCTGCTGCCTCTCAGTCTGTTGCTGGTGGTGTTGGGAGGGATCTGTGGTCTGGTCAGCTCTCTGGCCAGGAATCCCAGCCTGCTGGCCGGCTCCGCATCCTACTTCCTCTTCTGCAGTAAGTGACTTTCTGGAGCATCCCCTGGTGTTCAGGCCTGGGTTGTGTTCATTAGGCACTAATTGGAGGAGAATGGACTGAAACGGGGACTACATGGACTTGTCCAATGAGAAACACTCTTATTTTTTTATTTTTATAGATTTTTAAAAATTCTGTTGTGTGCCCTAATGAACACAACCCTGGTTTTCAGACAAGGGTTAAAATAGTATTTGTGTTTGCTTGAGCTTTCCCAGCACAATGGGATACAATAGAATAGTCCAAAAGTGCAAACTCTGCCCACCTGGCACTCAAGGTGAACCTTTTGAAAGAAAACAATATGAACCCTTGTTTTCATGTTGTTCTGGAGCTTGTGGCAGTGAAATGGTTATTTTAGATTGATTCTATGTTGTACTGATATGAATGTCTTGTTCAACTGCTTTAGGCTGAAATTGTACAGTGCATGATGCTGAAAGGTTAAAGACCAGTGGGCATTTTCTAGCTGTCAGTGTGTGTGGATGTGTGGGAGGATTTGAGTACACACATTCTCATACTGTTGTCTTTATTCAATTGAAGGTTGCTTTCAGCTTTAAAATCAACTCAGTTTTCTCTCTGAAACAGGCTTAAATAACCTCATTCAAGGATTTTTAGAGATGACAGCAAATATGTCTTGAAAGGTTGAGATATTGTACTGAATACTTTCAGTCAGGGCCGGTTTAATGCAGGGGCTTCTCAGGGCTGAATGCAGGGGCTTCTCGGGGATGAATGCAGGGGCTTCTCGGGGATGAAGCCCCTGAGCCCAAGCCCATAGATCCAGCCACAGGAGTGTAAAATACACCAGAGAGCATCATTTAGCCACAGAAGATGAACAGCCCCCCTTTTAAGAGCGACTGCCTCTTAAAAGGCAACTAATCCTTTTGAGGCATCAATATGAGTCAGAAACAATTATTCTAGTGTCATAATTGCCAACAGTGTAAATAGAATAGTTTTGGTCGTAAAGTCAGTTTTGTCTACAACAGAGTTTGTAACATCTGTGCATCACACTGGGTAAATGACGATTGGGTTTTGATTTGACAATGTCCATTTGCCCATTAACATGGGGTGAATAGCTGTGGAGATTGCTCTCTATCCAATAGCATTGACAGTGAGACAGGCCTGCCCAGAAGCTCCGACTTTTTACACAAGATATCACGTTGTGCATTTTATTACTTGAGAAATACTGCACCAAATACCTTAGTTAGATGTAAAATTGGGCAACTACAACATCCTTGGCCAAAACGTCAACGTTTATTACAGATTTCTTGAGTTCTTTTAGATTCATTCTTGGGACTTTGAGGGAGGGAAATAGGCTTCCACGTCTACAGTGTCTCATGGGGAGCAAACATCAATAACCAAATGTGAAATCGGCCAGAAAACTGAAATCTTGTTTATCGAATGAGCAACAAAAATAACATGTACCAATCTGAGTGTTCAGTGGCTCTTTAAGTTTTATCACAAACACATACAGGTAACTGCTAAAATAAAGGAAACACAAAGATAAAGTGTCTTAATAGGGTGTTGGGCCACCACATGCTCCCAAAAGAGTTTCAATGCGCCTTGGCACAGATTCTACAAGTGGACCTAAACCAGCACCCCAGGGGCACTGCAGCAAGACACTGGACCCTTAACCTGCCCCAGGGGCACTGCAGCAAGACACTGGACCCTTAACCTGCCCCAGGGGTACTGCAGCAAGACACTGGACCCTTAACCTGCCCCAGGGGCACTGCAGCAAGACACTGGACCCCTAACCTGCCCCAGGGGCACTGCAGCAAGACACTGGACCCTTAACCTGCCCCAGGGACACTGCAGCAAGACACTGGACCCTTAACCTGCCCCAGGGGCACTGCAGCAAGACACTGGACCCCTAACCTGCCCCAGGGGCACTGCAGCAAGACACTGGACCCTTAACCTGCCCCAGGGGCACTGCAGCAAGACACTGGACCCCTAACCTGCCCCAGGGGTACTGCAACAAGACACTGGACCCTTAACCTGCCCCAGGGGCACTGCAGCAAGACACTGGACCCTTAACCTGCCCCAGGGGCACTGCAGCAAGACACTGAACCCCTAACCTGCCCCAGGGACACTGCTCTGCAGCTGACCCTTTGCTGCTTCCAGCCTCTAGGATAGGGCTTTTCAACTACGTCCCGGAGGTCCAAAACACTTCTGGTTCTTTGTTTTCACCTGGTAGTTATTAATTGCACTCACCTGGTTTCCCAGGTCTGAACCAGTACCTGATTAACAGGAGATGAAAAACAGGAGTATTTTGTCCCTCCAGGACCGACATTAAACAGTCCTGCTCTAGGGGAATAAAACAGCCTTGAACAGCCCTGCTCTAGGGGAATAAAACAGTCTTGAACAGCCCTGCTCTAGGGGAATAAAACAGTCTTGAACAGCCCTGCTCTAGGGGAATAAAACAGCCTTGAACAGCCCTGCTCTAGGGGAATAAAACAGCGATGAACAGCCCTGCTCTAGGGGAATAAAACAGCGATGAACAGCCCTGCTCTAGGGGAATAAAAAGCCTTGAACTGCCCTGCTCTAGGGGAATAAAACAGCCTTGAACAGCCCTGCTCTAGGGGAATAAAACAGCCTTGGACAGCCCTGCTCTAGGGGAATAAAACAGCCTTGAACAGCCCTGCTCTAGGGGAATAAAACAGCCTTGAACAGCCCTGCTCTAGGGGAATAAAAAAGCCTTGAACAGCCCTGCTCTAGGGGAATAAAACAGCCTTGAACAGCCCTGCTCTAGGGGAATAAAAAATCCTTGAACAGCCCTGCTCTTGTCGTGAGTAACAGCCTTTCTGGAAATATAGATGCCTTTGCTGGGAAGGCATGAGTTCCTGTCTAGCCTCTGAAAAAGAGCGTAGGTTCACAATCTCACACAAAGAAGACATCTTTCATTCATCAGGTTTTTTTCTTTCTTGCAGCAGCAGAATAAACATTATGAGAGTGTCAGGTCTCGTCATGTCTAACCCTTACATTTTTATCCCTCCCAAAAAAACAGCTCTTGGTCTACCTAATGGAGATAGGAACACCTTACGTGATGCCCACTTGACAAGAAAAAAGCTTTCCTTGTGAATAGCTTCTGATGACAGCACTCAGCACCTCCAGACAGAATCAAATATGAGATCTAATCCAGCTGAGACTGAGTGAAGTGCTGTGATGAATAAGCAAAATACACACACATTTCAAATTGGCCCCACAGGGAAATAAAATAAAAACATGACTGTTTCTGCAACACTTTCTGTGAGGCACACTTACTGTATATAAAGCATTATACGTAAGCTAGTGTATTATTTAGTTTATACTTCTTTACCTCAAAAATATAATGTTTTTGTTGGGGAAAGAAGGAGCCATGTTATTTATGTTCCTCCTCCCAATGCAGGTTAGATTCATCTTCAGCCAAGAATGCACATAAACATAGTATTATGTCATTTCTATATTATTATAGTAGTAGTTTTACTACATTACATGTAACTTACTTATAGAGTACTTGACTTTGTAACTACTTCCCCAATACCAGTTCTACCTACTTGGGTGATGCCCTGGCAGCTGTTGGCCCAGAAAGCCCACCACTCATCAGTATTCCAGAGTAGGATGGTACAGTCCTACGCCAAGCCTCTGCCATCACCACACACCTCTGTCATCACCACACACCTCTGTCATCACCGCACACCTCTGTCATCACCACACACCTCTGTCATCACCACACACCTCTGTCATCACCGCACACCTCTGCCATCACCACACATCTCTGTCATCACCACACACCTCTGTCATCACCACACACCTCTGTTATCACCGCGCACCTCTGTCATCACCGCACACCTCTGTCATCACCGCACACCTCTGTCATCACCGCACACCTCACCGCACACCTCTGTCATCACCGCACACCTCTGTCATCACCGCACACCTCTGTCATCACCACACACCTCTGTCATCACCGCACACCTCTGTCATCACCGCACACCTCTGTCATCACCGCACACCTCTGTCATCACCACACACCTCTGTCATCACCGCACACCTCTGTCATCACCGCACACCTCTGTCATCACCGCACACCTCTGTCATCACCACACACCTCTGTCATCACCGCACACCTCTGTCATCACCACACACCTCTGTCATCACCGCACACCTCTGTCATCACCGCACACCTCTGTCATCACCACACACCTCTGTCATCACCACACACCTCTGTCATCACCGCACACCTCTGTCATCACCGCACACCTCTGTCATCACCGCACACCTCTGTCATCACCGCACACCTCTGTTATCACCACACATCTCTGTCATCACCGCACACCTCTGTCATCACCACACACCTCTGTCATCACCGCACACCTCTGTTATCACCACACATCTCTGTCATCACCACACACCTCTGTCATCACCACACACCTCTGTCATCACCGCACACCTCCGCTTTTTGACTTCTCAACTCAACACCTGGCATTTCAAACTCAAAACAACTAACCAACTGACTGCCAGCTTTACCGTCTTTAAACGCCATTGTGGGTTAAGATCATTAAGATCAACGTTATACTAATTATTAAAACAATGTGTTTATACTCTATATATAATACATAAATATATTTTCACATTTACAGAGAGAGAGACAAAGAGAGAGAGGAGAGACAAAGAGAGAGAGAGAGACAGAGAGAGAGACAAAGAGAGAGAGACAAAGAGCGAGACAAAGAGAGAGAGAACAGCCTAGACTTCTAGATATTAAGATGAGAGTTAATTTGCAATTGCCAACTTCTTATGAGAAACACTCACATAGAGCAGCCAACTGTGGCAGCTGTCAAGAACAGATGTATATTACTGAAAAAAACATCCCTTTCCTCCCACTGACACTACAACAGATCATTCTCTTTCTGAATCCACATTCTGATCAAATCTTATTGTGTTACACAGCTGATATCACTGCTGGTATACAGCTACATTGTCTTGGTTCTGATCAGGAGGAGTGCTAAACAGCAAAACCGTCCATTTAAATGGATCATTTCAATATTTGATGGAGCATTGATCAGAGGGTGGAGTGATTGCTGATCACGGTAGTGGGGGGAAAATACCCTGTGGTAATGGCAAGGAATCAGACTGGCTTGGCATGCTTGAATCAGGCTATCAGAGTCTACTTGGCTGTTTTGGCTTGATTGAACCAGGATATCAGTCTACTTGGCTGTTTTGGCCTGATTGAACCAGGATATCAGAATCTTCTGGGCTGTTTTGACCTGATTGAACCAGGATATCAGAGTCTTCTGGGCTGTTTTGACCTGATTGAACCAGGATATCAGAGTCTTCTGGGCTGTTTTGACCTGATTGAACCAGGATATCAGAGTCTTCTGGGCTGTTTTGACCTGATTGAACCAGGATATCAGTCTATTTGGCTGTTTTGGCCTGATTGAACTAGGATATCAGAGTCTTCTGGGCTGTTTTGACCTGATTGAACTAGGATATCAGAGTCTTCTGGGCTGTTTTGACCTGATTGAACCAGGATATCCGTCTTCTGGGCTGTTTTGACCTGATTGAACCAGGATATCAGAGTCTTCTGGGCTGTTTTGGCCTGATTGAACTAGGATATCAGAGTCTTCTGGGCTGTTTTGACCTGATTGAACCAGGATATCAGAATCTTCTGGGTTGTTTTGACCTGATTGAACCAGGATATCCGTCTTCTGGGCTGTTTTGACCTGATTGAACTAGGATATCAGAGTCGTCTGGGCTGTTTTGACCTGATTGAACCAGGATATCAGAATCTTCTGGGTTGTTTTGACCTGATTGAACCAGGATATCCGTCTTCTGGGCTGTTTTGACCTGATTGAACCAGGATATCAGAGTCGTCTGGGCTGTTTTGACCTGATTGAACTAGGATATCAGAGTCCTCTGGGCTGTTTTGACCTGATTGAACCAGTCTACTTTTCCAAACAGTTGATAAGCAACGTTATTTTTCCGATATTTGTTTCCCTGTGCTATTACTTAGTCTGGGCCTGTTTGAACTAGGACTTCAGAGTTCTACAGGACTATGGTATTACTTAGTCTGGGCCTGTTTGAACAGGCCTTCAGAGTTCTACTGGGCTATGGAATTACTTAGTCTGGGCCTGTTTGAACTAGGCCTTCAGAGTTCTTCTGGGCTACGGTATTACTTAGTCTGGGCCTGTTTGAACAGGCCTTCAGAGTTCTACTGGGCTATGGTATTACTTAGTCTGGGCCTGTTTTATACAGGCCTTCAGAGTTCTACTGGGCTATGGTATTACTTAGTCTGGGCCTGTTTGAACAGGCCTTCAGAGTTCTACTGGGCTATGGTATTACTTAGTCTGGGCCTGTTTGAACAGGCCTTCAGAGTTCTACTGGGCTATGGTATTACTTAGTCTGGGCCTGTTTGAACAGGCCTTCAGAGTTCTACTGGGCTATGGTATTACTTAGTCTGGGCCTGTTTGAATAGGCCTTCAGAGTTCTACTGGGCTATGGTATTACTTAGTCTGGGCCTGTTTGAACAGGCCTTCAGAGTTCTACTGGGCTATGGTATTACTTAGTCTGGGCCTGTTTGAACTAGACCTTCCGAGTGCTACTTATATTTCACTCTGGTCTTCAGGCAGCAGGCTGGTTTGAATGAATGTTGTGATGAAAACACAAAGCACTATATTTTCCAGTTTTTTTCTCCTACCTGTCCAATATTACAGACATTACAGAGATCCATCTGTTCCGTCTTTGTACTGGATGTGCACACCTTCTACTTGAGACAAAGATAGACTCACTCAAACAAAACACACACACACACAAACTCACACAGACACACACCTCATACACACACAGACTCCTGTACTCACACACATGCATATGCCCATACTCACAAACACACGCACATACACGCACACTCACATACACACACACTCACAGACACACACACTCACAGACACACACACTCACAGACACACACACACACAGACAAGGCTGCTGTCCCATGTACTGCTACACGGTTGATTAATATACTGGATTCTCAACAGAGCTCACTGTAATATATCTGTTGCTGTAGATATCATTATTCATATATATTTTTGGTGTATATACTCATAGATTACGTTTGGATTAACAATAGTGTTATTTGGGTTGTTAACTAGATTAGTCCTAACATTCATGATTTAACTAGTTTAGTCCTAACATTCATGATTTAACTTGTTTAGTCCTAACATTCATGATTTAACTTGTTTAGTCCTAACATTCATGATTTAACTAGTTTAGTCCTTACATTCATGATTTAACTTGTTTAGTCCTAACATTCATGATTTAACTAGTTTAGTCCTAACATTCATGATTTAACTAGTTTAGTCCTAACATTCATGATTTAACTAGTTTAGTCCTAACATTCATGATTTAACTAGTTTAGTCCTAACATTCATGATTTAACTAGTTTAGTCCTAACATTCATGATTTAACTAGTTTAGTCCTAACATTCATGATTTAACTAGTTTAGTCCTAACATTCATCATTTAACTTGTTTAGTCCTAACATTCATCATTTAACTTGTTTAGTCCTAACATTCATCATTTAACTAGTTTAGTCCTAACATTCATGATTTAACTAGTTTAGTCCTAACATTCATGATTTAACTAGTTTAGTCCTAACATTCATGATTTAACTAGTTTAGTCCTAACATTCATGATTTAACTAGTTTAGTCCTAACATTCATGATTTAACTAGTTTAGTCCTAACATTCATGATTTAACTAGTTTAGTCCTAACATTCATCATTTAACTTGTTTAGTCCTAACATTCATCATTTAACTAGTTTAGTCCTAACATTCATGATTTAACTAGTTTAGTCCTAACATTCATCATTTAACTTGTTTAGTCCTAACATTCATCATTTAACTAGTTTAGTCCTAACATTCATGATTTAACTAGTTTAGTCCTAACATTCATGATTTAACTAGTTTAGTCCTAACATTCATGATTTAACTAGTTTTCGGTCCTAACATTCATAATTTAACTAGTTTAGTCCTAACATTCATGATTTAACTAGTTTAGTCCTAACATTCATCATTTAACTAGTTTAGTCCTAACATTCATAATTTCTTGTTCCCAGTGTTTTATTATTATTTGTGTACTTGGTTTTTTTTGTTCCTCTGTTAGGAGCCAGTAACACAAGGATTTCATTACAACCACTATAACATCTGATAAAGTGTGAACTACACCAATTGATTTGATCCTAGAATATAGCATTAGATAGGCCTACATTGGTGTCACAAACATAACGATGCTGACTGTTGTCAATCCAAAATCCAATGCATGACACCATACCTTGCCAAGGCATGTTTTTTTGTCCTGCTTAATTCAATGGTATCAACAAGCTAAATTAGAAGGGCTTATTCTATCTACAGGATCCATATTCGAACTACTGACATAGTTTGAACTACTGAGATAGTTTGAACTACTGACATAGTTTGAACTACTGACATAGTTTGAACTACTGACATAGTTTGAACTACTGACATAGTTTGAACTACTGACATAGTTTGAACTACTGACATAGTTTGAACTACTGACATAGTTTGAACTACTGACATAGTTCGAACTACTGACATAGTTTGAACTACTGACATAGTTTGAACTACTGACATAGTTTGAACTACTGACATAGTTTGAACTACTGACATAGTTTGAACTACTGACATAGTTTGAACTACTGACATAGTTTGAACTACTGAGATAGTTTGGGCTAGCAGGTTCATAAAAATGCTGCAAGCAAAGACACACAAGCTCATGGACAATGCCACACACCCACTCTACAGCAGGGTATGAAGCGCAGGAGCAGCTTCAGTAGCAGGTTCATCCTGCCCAGAAGCTCCACAGGGAGGTTTAGACGATCATTCTTACCCACAGCCATGAGGCTTTTCAATGATTAACTGATTTACGATGTCTTCTTCTTATAAATGTTGTTGTTGCTTGTTTCCCAAGAGGAGGATAAACAACAGCATTTCGTAACTCCTTGAATTGGATTGTGTCTTTTATGGCTACTAAGGTGCAGGTGCCTTCATATCTGTCTTAATGTGTGCTTTTGATCATATGTTTGTCATTGTTATGTATTGATGATGTTGACTGCTAAAACAATTTCCCAAGTACGGATCAATAAAGCATTACTCTACTCTCACAACTGAGCGAGTTTGGTCTGACAACTGATGCGAGTTTGGTCTGACAACTGAGGGAGAGGAAGTTTGGTCTGACAAGTGAGGGAGTTTGGTCTGACAAGTGAGGGAGTTTGATCTGACAAGTGAGGGAGTTTGGTCTGACAACTGAGGGAGTTTGATCTGACAAGTGAGGGAGTTTGATCTGACAAGTGAGGGAGTTTGATCTGACAAGTGAGGGAGTTTGGTCTGACAACTGAGGGAGTTTGATCTGACAAGTGAGGGAGTTTGGTCTGACAAGTGAGGGAGTTTGATCTGACAAGTGAGGGAGTTTGGTCTGACAAGTGAGGGAGTTTGGTCAGACAACTAAGGCAGTTTGGTCTGAATAACTGAGGTATAACAACTGAGGGAGTTTGGTCTAACAACTGAGGGAGTTTGGTCTAACAACTGAGGCAGTTTGGACAGACAACTTAGGGAGTTTGGACAGACAACTGAGGGAGTTTGGACAGACAACTGAGGGAGTTTGGACAGACAACTGAGGGAGTTTGGACAGACAACTGAGGGAGTTTGGACAGACAACTGAGGGAGTTTGGACAGACAACTGAGGGAGTTTGGTCTAAGAACTGAGGGAGTTTGGTCTAACAACTGAGGGAGTTTGGACAGACAACTGGGAGAGTTTGGTCTAACAACTGAGGGAGTTTGGACAGACAACTGAGGGAGTTTGGTCTAATAACTGAGGGAGTTTGGACAGACAGCTGGGGAAGTTTGGTCAGACAACTGGGGGAGTTTGGTCAGACAACTGAGGGAGTTTGGTCTAACAACTGAGGGAGTTTGGACAGACAACTGAGGGAGTTTGGACAAACAACTGAGGGAGTTTGGACAGACAACTGAGGGAGTTTGGACAAACAACTGAGGGAGTTTGGACAGACAACTGGGGGAGTTTGGTCTAACAACTGAGGTAGTTTGGTCAGACAACTGAGGGAGTTTGGTCTAACAACTGGGGGAGTTTGGTCTAACAACTGAGGTAGTTTGGTCAGACAACTGAGGGAGTTTGGTCTAACAACTGAGGGAGTTTGGACAGACAACTGGGGGAGTTTGGTCAGACAACTGAGGGAGTTTGGTCTAACAACTGAGGGAGTTTGGACAGACAACTGGGGGAGTTTGGTCTAACAACTGAGGGAGTTTGGTCAGACAACTGACAATGTCCTAATATAGATGCCATGTATGGGCTGGATGTTTATGTCTTCTACGTGGTAGGAGGTACAGCTCTATTCAGTCAGATCTACTTTAGCATTAAGACAAATCCCATGCAGCCTTGTTTACAAGTTCGAACACTGGAATGTGAGATGTAATGTACACCTCAGTTAGGAAGAGAAAAATCCTCATTATTTAGTTGATTTGAACATTACTTCTATATAGCCTTCACTTTCTCCTTCTGAACTTTTAATGTGAGTGGAGTGGGTGTGGCTTCAATTATTTCAAGAGCAGCTGATCACGGATTTGACAGCTCCAATGCAGTTCTATCTCCGACACCACTCCATAAGGAACATAGACCATTGACAAATATCCCTCACCTCACTCTGAGTAACAGTTTCCTTGAGAAGTCTGGCAGGTTGCGTGATTATCGCTGGAGGCTAGCTTGTCCAGAGTTCAGCTGGAGAGCAGCCTGCTGGAGGAAACCAGTCAACACAACATCCATCACATCATTTATAAGATTAGCTGAATGCCACAAACCTAAAGGAACATCATTTAATCCTGGTTCAAGTGGAAAATCCTACTTGTGGATGAAGCATGCAAACTAAAAAGGAAGATGTTTAACTGTTGAAATCCTCCTCCTTATATTGGGATGATCATTTCCTCTAAAGCACCCATTCCAGTTACAGCCTTATAAAATGGAATCTAAATCTGTGTATCTAGGTAACTCTTGGATCACCCCTGGACATTATTACAGGTAGCTAAGAGTACGGCTGTTAATAGGACACCCCTGAAAAGCCCTACCAGCCTACCATTAAATGGAGGTAAGGAGCTGCTTAATGGGATGAAAGGAACACTGCATCACCACCACCACGGTAGCTAATGGCTCTGCCTAAGTAACAGAGTTTGAAATGTGGTGGTTGGAGCCGTCCATTTGGTATCCTTTGGGTGGCTCAAACCGTTGGAACGAATCAAGGGGAAGTGGTACTCGCTATGAAAGCAATGTGACATCCGTAACACCTGCACTGGGCCTATTTTAAGGCTGTCCTTATGGAGAAGGTGAATGAAGGGTATCCATGCAAAAGGAAATAGATTAAATAGGTTTAATTGAGCTTGAGGACCGAGCTTTCTGAAAATTCCTACATTTGGCTTTAGAGTGGGAAGTAATGACAAGCTAGAGAAAGGCAAGGTCCTAATATAATATATTAATATAATAATATAACAATATATGCCATTTAGCAGACGCTTTTATCCAAAGCGACTTACAGTCATGTGTGGAGACATTTTACGTACAGTATGGTAAATGTGACCCAATTTGAAGTACTGTATTCCAAGACTATAAAACACAGAGGCTGTTCACTCATAGTGTACCTCTCTCCTTCTGTTTGTTCCTCTGAGATTCGGTAGCTGTTTTTATTTTTTTATCAATAAAACAATTGTAATCCTCTTTGAAACCAGTAACAACATTCCACAGCCGAAATAGAATCTACAGAGGCACTTCATTTGACACATTAGTCTTCATTTGCGGGCATAACGTGTTGTTCTGGTCCATGCAGGAGTCTACCTGCAGGAAAAACTGGTTGCCCATTGTGGATATACATGTGGATTTGTTTTTCAGTGTACATCAATCAACATTTGTTTTCCTGCTTGTGTCCCTGCTGTCCACCACAACAACCTCCCGTCCTCCAGAGGGAGAGGCTGTTCAGTATGAGCACCACGTACTGTAGTCATCTCCGTCCTGTTTACCGTAGTAATAGCCCTACCATCTCCTGAGCCCACACCTGTGCTCACATCTGACTTTACTCAAATTCTCATTATGCCAGTCTCCCAACAGACCCTAAAACAGTCTGGCTCAGTGGGAAGCTAGGGTGGATATTAGAACAGAGGACACTGGACATTAGAACTGTTCTAGAGACAGATATATTTTAGAGTCAGTTCTAGAGCTGGATCTATTCTAGTCAGATCTGTTCTAGAGTCAGTTCTAGAGCTAGATCTGTTCTAGAGCCAGATGTGTTTTAGAGTCAGTTCTAGAGCTGGATCTATTCTAGTCAGATCTGTTCTAGAGTCAGTTCTAGAGCTAGCTCTGTTCTAGAGTCAGATCTGTCTCTGTTATAATATCCACACTAGCATCCCACTTAGTATTCATAGTTCATGAACTATGACGCAGTGTATTGGGCATCCATTGTAAGTGTTGTGCTAGTATTGACATGAGAACATCACCCTCAGGACATGGAGTTGTTGCTTTTCTCAGTCACAAATGATTATTACCATAGGGCCTGGTCATTGGCCAACATGCCCAAACACACACATTACAAGACATTGTTTCCAATCAATCAGATCTTTGGTCTTGTATGGTTTTTGTGCCTGTCCAGTCTCTCATGGGAATGTTTGTGACAAACACCTTTGAGGGGTGCTACAAATACTCTTACCCACAATGAAACAGTGTCTAAAACCCACAAACACTATTACCCACAATGAAACGTTGTCTAAAACCCACAAACACTATTACCCACAATGAAACGTTGTCTAAAACCCACAAACACTCTTACCCACAATGAAACGTTGTCTAAAACCCACAAACACTCTTACCCACAAGGAAATGTCTAAAATCCACAAACACTCTTTCCCACAAGGAAATGTCTCAAATCCACAAACACTCTTACCCACAAAGAAATGTCTCAAATCCACAAACACTCTTACCCACAATGAAAAGTTGTCTAAAACCCTCAAACACTCTTACCCACAATGAAACGCTGTCTAAAACTCACAAAGAAATTGTATTCAACAGGGAGCACTGAGAGCAATGTCAGCTATGATCTTTCAGCATTATCAGGGTAACACACAGGCTTATGTTTCTGTGTTATCAGGGTAACACACAGGCTTATGTTTCAGCGTTATCAGGGTAACACACAGGCTTATGTTTCTGCGTTATCAGGGTAACACACAGGCTTATGTTTCTGCGTTATCAGGGTAACACACAGGCTTATGTTTCTGCGTTATCAGGGTAACACACAGGCTTATGTTTCTGCGTTATCAGGGTAACACACATGCTTATGTTTCTGCATTATCAGGGTAACACACAGGCTTATGTTTCTGCGTTATCAGGGTAACACACAGGCTTATGTTTCTGCGTTATCAGGGTAACACACAGGCTTATGTTTCAGCGTTATCAGGGTAACACACAGGCTTATGTTTCTGCGTTATCAGGGTAACACACAGGCTTATGTTTCTGTGTTATCAGGGTAACACACAGGCTTTATTTCAGCATTATCAGGGTAACACACAGGCTTATGTTTCTGCGTTATCAGGGTAACACACAGGCTTATGTTTCTGCGTTATCAGGGTAACACACAGGCTTATGTTTCAGCGTTATCAGGGTAACACACAGGCTTATGTTTCAGTGTTATCAGGGTAACACACAGGCTTATGTTTCTGGGTAATTCTCTAAGAGCTTTCCACACCTAGATTGTCCTACAATTTGTCCAAATAATACCTTTAAAATTCTTCAAATTGATTGTTGATCATTGCTAGACAACAATTTTCATTTCATTTTATCATTTTCATTTTCAAGCTTCAACGTCACACAACTCTCCTTCCATGGCCTCCAACTGCTCTTTAATGCAAATAAAACTAAATGCATACTCTTCAACCGATCACTGCCCGCACCTGCAAGCCCGTCCAGCATCACTACTCTGGACGGTTCTGACTTAGAATATATTGACAACTACAAATACCTAGGTGTCTGGTTAGACTGTAAACTCTCCTTCCAGACTCACATTAAACATCTCCAATCCAAAATTAAATCTAGAACCAGCTTCTTATTTTGCAACAGAGCCTCCTCCACTCATGCTGCAAACATACCCTCGTAAAACTGACCATCCTACCAATCCTCGACTTTGGCAATGTCATTTACAATATAACCTCCAACACTCTACTCAACAAATTGGATGCAGTCTATCACAGTGCCATCCATTTTGTCACCAAAGCCCCATATACTACCCACCACTGCGACCTGTATAATCTCGTTGGCTGGCCCTCGCTTCATACTCGTCGCCAAACCCACTGGCTCCAGGTCATCTACAAGTCTCCGCTAGGTAAAGCCCCACCTTATCTCAGCTCACTGGTCACCATAGCAGCACCCACCAGTAGCACGCGCTCCAGCAGGTATATCTCACTGGTTACCCCCAAAGCCAATTCTTCCTTTGGCCGCCTCTCCTTCCAGTTCTCTGCTGCCAATGACTGGAACGAACTGCAAAAATCTTTGAAGCTGGAGACTCTTACCTCCCTCACTAGCTTTAAGCTGTCAGAGCAGCTCACAGATTACTGCACCTGTACATAGCTCATCTGTAAATAGCCCATCCAATCTACCTCATCCCCATACTGTATTAATTTATCTTGCTCCTTTGCACCTCTTATCCTACCTCATTTGCACATGCTGTATATAGATTTTTCTACTGTATTATTGATTGTATGTTTTGTTTATTCCATGTGTAACTCTGTGTTGTTGTATGTGTCGAACTGCTTTGCTTTATCTTGACCTGGTCGCAGTTGCAAATGAGAACTTGTTCTCAACTAGCCTACATGGTTAAATAAAGGTGTTCTCAACTAGCCTACCTGGTTAAATAAAGGTGTTCTCAACTGTACTACCTGGTTAAATAAAGGTGAAAAATATATATATATAAGTCAAAACTGTAACTCGGCCACATGAACATTCACTATCTATTTGGTAAGCAACTCCAGTGTAGATTTGGCCTTGTGTTTTAGGTTATTGTTCTGCTGAAAGGTGAATTAATCTCCCAGTGTCTGGTGGAAAGCAGACTGAACCAAGTTTTCCTCTAGGATTTTGCCTGCACTTAGCTCCATTCTGTTTGTTTTTATCCTGAAAAACTCCCCAGTCCTAAGCAATTACAAGCATACCCATAACATGATGCAACCATCACTATGCTTTAAAATATGGAGAGTGGTACTCAGTAATGTGTTGTATTGGATTTGTCCCAAACATAGCACTTTGCATTCAGGACAAAAAGGTAATTGCTTGGCCACATTTTTTTGCAGCATTTACTTTATTGCCTTGTTGCAAACAGGATACATTTTTTGGAATATATTTATTCTGTACATGCTTCCGTCTTTTCGCTCTGTCAATTAGGTTAGTATTGTGAAGTAACTACAATGTTGTTGATGCATTCTCAGTTTTCTCCTATCACAGCCATTAAACTATGCAACTGTTTTAACGTCACCATTGGCCTCATGGTGAAATCCCAGAGCGGTTTCCTTCCTCTCTGGCAACTGAGTTAGGAAGGAAGCCTGTATCTTTGTAGTGACTGAGTGCATTGATTCACCATCCAGTGTATTTTTAAAAATCCATCTCTGTGGTCTTTGTAGTTGAATCTGTGTTTGAAATTCATGTTAAACACTATTATTGCACACAGAGTGAGTCCATGTAATTTATTATGTGACTTCTAAAGATTTTTTTTTTTACTTCAGAACGTATTTAGGCTTGCCATAACAAAGGGGTTTAGTACTTATTGACTCAATACATTTAAGCTTTTCATTTTTAATTAATTGATAAACATGTAGAAAAACATATTTCCATTTTGAAGGCCAGTGTAGGCCAGTGAGCAAACATCTCAATGTAATCCATTTTAAATTAAGGCTGCAACACAACAACATTTGGAAACAGTAAAAGGGTGTAAATACTTTCTGAAGGCTCTGTAAATATACATTTAACATGACCCCCCAGGACATTTAACATGACCCCCCAGGACATTTAACATGACCCCCCAGGACATTTAACATGACCCCCCAGGACATTTAACATGACCCCCCAGGACATTTAATATGACCCCCCAGGACATTTAACATGACCCCCCAGGACATTTAACATGACCCCCCAGGACATTTAACATGACCCCCCAGGACAGGGAGGACACTTCACATAATGACTTTCCCAGAATCAAAGAAAAATAAACACTCGGATGTCTGCAATGACCATGACAATGGCTTACATGTATTAGGGACACACAGGCCAGCTCATGTTTCTGTGTGTCAGACTTCTCCCTCAGGGCCATGACATTCTCTTGTGACTGACAAGTATATCTATTTGCATCATTTTATTTCAGACCAATGTTTTTCATATTCTGAAGAGTTTTGAATCTAGAGAAGTGTCATGACCAAATCTAAGGAGGCTACATAACCTAAGTATGCTTCAATAAGATTCATGTTGCAACAACATATTTTAGTTGTGTACAGAGGAAGTGGTCCATCAAAATGTATAATCTCTTCCAAGGCCACATTAGTAACAAACGCACGTCTACTGCTTCCTTGTTAGCAGAACATCAGTGTAATTGGCCCTAATTCACTCTCAAAGGCGCTGCTTGAATTAATTAATGTTAATCATATTTACAAATTAGGTACAGCCTCCACCCCTTTTATTTAAAGGGGGAATCCAGGATTGGTTGTTTGGGTAAACGTCTCAGGGATGGGGCTGGAGAAATGTAACCACTGTCACATTCATAGAGAGAGCTATGGATGTAATGACTGACCATCCATGAGCTCAAACGTCTAGTTAGAACCATGTTTAGAGGCCATATAGTGGTTGTTTAAGTTTACACTATTTTCAAACAATGGAGTAAAACAAGCTCATATTTTGGGTTCTGATGGGGTACGACAGTTAAACTAACCTCAGAATCAGAATCACCTTAATTCGCCAGGCACATTTAGATTCACATGCTCAGAATTGTACTTGGTGATATGGTGCTGCTAGGGATAACATTTAGAGAAAGACAGTTTACACAAAGTTTACATATATTATATTCAAGTAGGTTATTAAATAAAAATAAATAAATAAAAGGTAGAGTGAACATAGACTTTAAGAGAGGAATGAGGATTCTGTAAGTTATTCAATGTCTATACAGTCTATCAGAAATACAAAAATGTTTTTGTTCCCATGTTGTATTTGAATGTTTGTTGTATGTGTATTATAATTCAACTACTGTTTGCACTGTAACTGTGGGAAAAAAACTATACAAATAGTTTTGAAAAATAAAAAAGTGAAAATCATGGATGTACCAATCACGGATTGCCCCTTTAACACCTTGTGACGTGTTCAGGTTATGATCTGTTGTAAAGTTAGACGTTTTCAGAAAACACCTCCCTCCGCTTGATTATTCAGCTCATAGTCCAGGTAATTAGGGCTCTGAGCTGAGCGTGAAATTAGATCAAGTCTGGAATTTAGATGGGTATTTAAAAAGCCAGGCTATTCTAATAAGGGGCACAGATGTTTGTAAATGGACAATCATTATAGCTTTTTGTATCCCTTGAATGTCTGTTCTTTGTTCGTGTGTAAATGCCACACAGTTCAAAGATCTAAATATAATCATCTATCATTATTGCTGTTTGTGAATTAATTTCACATACTATGCAATATATCTTTTTTGTCTGTGTGTTAAAGTCATTATGACATTGGACTAGTTGTTTCATGTATTGCATTTACAATGGACTAGTTGTTTCATGTATTGCATTTACAGCTGCACCATCGAGAGCATCCTGACCGGTTGCATCACCGCCTGGTATGGCAACTTCTTGGCATTTGACCGTAAAGCACTACAGAGGTTAGTGCGTACGGCCCAGTACAACACTGGGTCCAAGCTTCCAGCCATCCAGGACCTCTATACCAGGCGGTGTCAGAGGAAGGCCCAAAAAATTGTCTGAGACTCCAGCCACCCAAGTCATAGACTGTTCTCTCTGCTACCGCACGGCAAGCAGTACCGGAGCGCCAAGTCTGGGACCAAGAGGCTTCTAAACAGCTTCTACCCCCAAGCCATAAGACTCCTGAACAATTAATCAAATGGCCACCGGACTATTTACATTGACACCCCCCCCCCCCCCTCCTCCATTTGTTTTGTACACTGCTGCTACTTGCTGTTTATTATCTATGCATAGTCACTTCACCCCGACCTACATGTACAAATGACCTCTAACCTGCACCCCTGCACGCTGACTCGGTACCGGTACCCCCTGTATATAGCCTCGTTATTGTTATTTTATTGTGTTACTTTTTATACATTTTTACTTTAGTATATTTGGTAAATGTTTTCTTAACTCTTCTTGAACTGCACTGTTGGTTAAGGTAATTGTAAGTAAGCATTTCACGGTGTTAGGTTCTTATTTTCCAGAGTAAATAACTCACAGACACTAGAGAAGCTTTAACCAAGTTGTAATTATTCCCAAAGGTTCTGTACAGCTGTATTCAGTCAACCCAACACTTCTCCTCACCTCCTCACCTCAACCCCTCCTTCACCTAATCCACAGATGTCCATCTGTCTCCCCTGTATCAACACGGTGCTCTGCTCCCGTCCCCCAACACATTCCAACACATTCCACAGCTATCTGTCTTTCTACAGATATTCTATGCTTCTTCTCTATCATTTATTTTATATCTCAATGTTCAAAATGTCGAATCCAACAACGGTAAGGTCTGCACTTGTTGTATTCGGCGCATGTGACAAATACAGTTTGATTTGATTTGAACTAAAGATAAAGAACATGATGAGGATGTAAACAGACTGTGTACTAGAAGGCACCCTATTCCCTACATAGTACACTACTTTTGAACAGAGGTATATTGGCCCATGTCAAAAAGTAGTGCACTATGTAGGGAATAGGGTGCCATTTGGGACACTGACAGAGAGATTGAGAGGATGTTGGAATGTTTGCAAACATTTTCCTCATAACTAGATTATAATAATGTTGACACAGCGTGAAAAGCCCATCTAGCTGGGATTACATCATCTCCATCAGATCGTTATACTGTAACTTAATGCATCAATTATGTATTATACCTCACAGGGTATAATTAAAAACTGATTAGGTAAATAGGTTGAATTCAATGGATAGTAGTAGTGTGTTTCTGTGGACAACAAGCTGGAACAAGCTAGCTCTATGACGATACTACTGACCTCGGTGGTCTCCATGGGAAAATGAGAGGAAACAGCGAACAAAGCCTGCGGTTGTAATATTGCCTGTTGGTCTTTTGTTTATGGGAAAACAACTAGACTGTGGGTATACTGTGGAATTGAGTGTTGAGATGTCTGAGATATTAGCTCAGCGGTCGAGAGATGGTCTCATGAATCATTTATTTTTGCCCTCATAGCTATAACAGGTCTTATACTGTAGAAACAGATGGGGATTTGTAACCGCACTCCCCAGCTTGAAGTGCCTCTAGTCACACTGCTGAATTTATAGCTATTCACTAGTGTAGTTGGCTAAGACGTGATCAAGGAGGGCGGTCATTTGTGTTTGTGAGGCAGTGGTCCAGGGTTCTAGTCTCGGGGTGAGTTGGCTAAGACGTGATCAAGGAGGGTGGTCAGGTGTGTTTGTGAGGCAGTGGTCCAGGGTTCTAGTCTCGGGGTGAGTTGGCTAAGACGTGATCAAGGAGGGTGGTCAGGTGTGTTTGTGAGACAGTGGTCCAGGGTTCTAGTCTCGGGGTGAGTTGGCTAAGACGTTATCAAGGAGGGTGGTCAGGTGTGTTTGTGAGACAGTGGTCCAGGGTTCTAGTCTCGGGGTGAGTTGGCTAAGACGTTATCAAGGAGGGTGGTCAGGTGTGTTTGTGAGGCAGTGGTCCAGGGTTCTAGTCTCGGGGTGAGTTGGCTAAGACGTGATCAAGGAGGGCGGTCATTTGTGTTTGTGAGGCAGTGGTCCAGGGTTCTAGTCTCGGGGTGAGTTGGCTAAGACGTGATCAAGGAGGGTGGTCAGGTGTGTTTGTGAGGCAGTGGTCCAGGGTTCTAGTCTCGGGGTGAGTTGGCTAAGACGTGATCAAGGAGGGTGGTCAGGTGTGTTTGTGAGACAGTGGTCCAGGGTTCTAGTCTCGGGGTGAGTTGGCTAAGACGTTATCAAGGAGGGTGGTCAGGTGTGTTTGTGAGACAGTGGTCCAGGGTTCTAGTCTCGGGGTGAGTTGGCTAAGACGTTATCAAGGAGGGTGGTCAGGTGTGTTTGTGAGGCAGTGGTCCAGGGTTCTAGTCTCGGGGTGAGTTGGCTAAGACGTGATCAAGGAGGGCGGTCATTTGTGTTTGTGAGGCAGTGGTCCAGGGTTCTAGTCTTGGGGTGAGTTGGCTAAGACGTGATCAAGGAGGGCGGTCAGGTGTGTTTGTGAGGCAGTTGTCCAGGGTTCTAGTCTTGGGGTGAGTTGGCTAAGACGTGATCAAGGAGGGTGGTCAGGTGTGTTTGTGAGGCAGTTGTCCAGGGTTCTAGTCTCGGGGTGAGTTGGCTAAGACGTGATCAAGTAGGGTGGTCAGGTGTGTTTGTGAGGCAGTTGTCCAGGGTTCTAGTCTCGGGGTGAGTTGGCTAAGACGTTATCAAAGAGGGTGGTCAGGTGTGTTTGTGAGGCAGTGGTCCAGGGTTCTAGTCTCGGGGTGAGTTGGCTAAGACGTGATCAAGGAGGGCGGTCATTTGTGTTTGTGAGGCAGTGGTCCAGGGTTCTAGTCTTGGGGTGAGTTGGCTAAGACGTGATCAAGGAGGGCGGTCAGGTGTGTTTGTGAGGCAGTTGTCCAGGGTTCTAGTCTTGGGGTGAGTTGGCTAAGACGTGATCAAGGAGGGTGGTCAGGTGTGTTTGTGAGGCAGTTGTCCAGGGTTCTAGTCTCGGGGTGAGTTGGCTAAGACGTGATCAAGTAGGGTGGTCAGGTGTGTTTGTGAGGCAGTTGTCCAGGGTTCTAGTCTCGGGGTGAGTTGGCTAAGACGTGATCAAAGAGGGTGGTCAGGTGTGTTTGTGAGGCAGTGGTCCAGGGTTCTAGTCTCAGGGTGAGTTGGCTAAGACGTGATCAAGGAGGGTGGTCAGGTGTGTTTGTGAGGCAGTTGTCCAGGGTTCTAGTCTTGGGGTGAGTTGGCTAAGACGTGATCAAGGAGGGTGGTCAGGTGTGTTTGTGAGGCAGTGGTCCAGGGTTCTAGTCTCAGGGTGAGTTGGCTAAGACGTGATCAAGGAGGGTGGTCAGGTGTGTTTGTGAGGCAGTTGTCCAGTGTTCTAGTCTTGGGGTGAGTTGGCTAAGACGTGATCAAGGAGGGTGGTCAGGTGTGTTTGTGAGGCAGTTGTCCAGGGTTCTAGTCTTGGGGTGAGCTTGTTAGGGATGAAGTGGTTAAGCTAAGCAAGCACAGGGATGTCTGTCACACTTACTATGACTGTGGCATGTGTTTTTCTTGCCAACCTTAGTTGAATGCACTGACCAGAAGGCCAGAATACTGATAATTACAACTCTGAGGTCAAGACCCACTAGATAACCTTGTACATTGTGTTGCATGACAGCTGTGTGCTAATACCTCTAGCGGATCTCAAACGTCTTTTCCCACAATCCTCTCACCTCACCTCCTCTTGAAACCCATTGGAAGAGATGGTCCGAGGGGAGGGACCTCAGATCTTCTCCAATGCTTTTTTATGCATCCAACAGAATCAATTATAAATAGATATCAACGCCGGACACTCCCAAGAGTCAATCTATAATTAGAACAATGAAGGAAATACTTGATCACTCACTGTATTTGAGTAACTTGGATTCAATCCAATGCACGTTCCAGAACAGCGAACACAGCTTTTGGTGGAGGTCGCATTCATGGTAAATACTGCAGATAATGGCAAGAACGTAAATTAACTTTAAAAAGTGTATTGTCAGCTGTCTAGTGTTCTGCTCTATAATGTGCCTTTGGTTGAATCCCGGCCAAACTTTGACTATCTGTCTGTATCCATCCAGGTCTCTTCACCCTCTCCGGGTTGAGCGTTTACGTCAGCTACTGCCAACGGGCTCGGGAACTGTTGGAACCTGAGATTCTGGCCAGCGTCCATGTGTCCTATGGCTGGTCGTTGGGTATGGCCTGTCTCTCCTTCAGCCTGGAGGTGACCGCAGGCCTGCTGCTAATGCTGGCTGCACGTAAGGCCCATCTCATGGGACGTGACCATGGAGTCACCATTATCGCCATGGCCTGAAGAGGGAAAGAGAACGGACTGAAACTGGAAGGGACTTCTGGAAGGGTCCATTCAGAATCAGTCATTTTCATTCTCTGTTGCCAAACATTTTAAAATGTTTTCTGTTGCGTGTCCTAATGAACACGACCCCTGACTGTGACCACTGATCAAACTCCCCAGTTCATTGCAACTCCAAAGGACTGACTTGTATGTTACATGTTCTAGCTTTCTCCTCTGAGCTACTGGTCCATATTAGGACAGTCTCAGGGGCAAAATAACTTGGCTCCACAATTCATCCCGCTCTGGACACATGGTCTCATTATTGTGGGCAGCAGCTCTATTTTGCTAATTAAAATAAATTTGCAAGGATCCAATCATACACAAGGACACACAAAAATACACTCTTTCTGGCAATATTACATAGCAATTCACTAGATTTGAATGCTACAAAGGAGCAATGCTTTCGCATCCTCAATGGCTGGAGGGCAACAGTAGTTAATAAGGCTTTGATTACTTAGCTCCTCTATTTCCTCTTTGGTTTACTCAGGGTTCACAGCCCAGAAGCTACTTTCAGCACATTCCATACATTGTCACAATCCACTAATTTATTCATGTTGTGGCTCTTTGCTAATCAATGAGTTGTTGTGAGATGAAGAAAGACACAACGTTAATCACTAGGACATTATTGCTGTAGGGAAGATTGGTTTTGGTTTCTCAGTCCACTTGTCTCTGTGATTGTGTATCGTAATGATAATAGGCATTGTAGAATTTAATCTGGAAAAAAGGAAATGATCCAAGTTTCAAAATGCTTTAAGCTAATAATTGTCTAGTAGACAGATGCCTGCCTTGTACTTGTAACATTAAATCATACGGACTATGAGGGCTAACAAAGGAAATTGGTTTGTTGTGTTTGCTGCAGCACATCCTAATGACCCTAACATACGCAACTCCTCACCCTCACAATGTAGAACAATGATCATTAGTCTGAAATACTGTCTCAGTGGGCTATTTTAGTCCCACACACAGTAGCTGCCCTCATTCACAAGTTCCCCTTGGGGTTTCCACCTGCAATTAGTGCCAAAGGTCAATTGCATACCAGTAGTAACAAAGGACAAAAAAAAGGTTCATAAACCCAACTAATCTGCAGAGAGAGATCAGCTACTGTACTTACCAGAAACAATAACTCTTCCTAAAGAGATAGATCAGCTACTGTACTTACCAGAAACAAAACCCTTCCTAAAGAGAGAGATCAGCTACTGTACTTACCAGAAACAAAACCCTTCCTACAGAGAGAGATCAGCTACTGTACTTACCAGAAACAATAACCCTTCCTACAGAGAGAGATCAGCTACTGTATGTACCAGAAACAATAACCCTTCCTACAGAGAGAGATCAGCTACTGTACTTACCAGAAACAATAACCCTTCCTACAGAGAGAGATCAGCTACTGTACTTACCAGAAACAATAACCCTTCCTACAGAGAGAGATCAGCTACTGTACTTACCAGAAACAAAACCCTTCCTAAAGAGAGAGATCAGCTACTGTATGTACCAGAAACAATAACCCTTCCTACAGAGAGAGATCAGCTACTGTACTTACCAGAAACAATAACCCTTCCTAAACAGAGAGATCAGATGCAGGTTGAGAGAGACGATCTTCAGACAAGTTCTCTGTGCTAGGTGAGTTATAAACCCTGAGAATGAGTTAACTGTCATGAAAGGTGTGTGTCCATGTGGGTGTTTTTCAGTCGGTTCCTCTGTTCTCATCAACAGATCTACCTTCTCAACAGGGACGGAGGAATTTGGAATCCAGTTTGTGCTTCATCTCTATTGAGGTGAAATCATGGGATGAGAACAGACAGGACTGTCTGAGGAGAGACGCAGACCTGGTGATCATAAACAGCTGAGAGGAACAGGTGAGAGAGAGAGGAGAGGGGAGATGAGAGGAAAGGAGAGAGAGAGAGAGGGGAGAGGGGAGATGAGAGGAAAGGAGAGAGAGAGAGAGAGAGAGAGAGAGAGAGAGAGAGAGAGAGAGAGAGAACAATAAGGGAGTCTGTTTAAAAATGACAGACGGATTAAAACCATTTCAGAGAGAGAGAGCTGAAGTATCATATGTGAGTGGGCAGAGTAGAAAGTCAGTGAATTATGTTCATGATTTTTCTCTGCTATTATCAGGTATTTATCCATGCATTACACAGGCATGAATTCTAGCTTTCCAAAAATGACCCGGTTATCCAGAAATCCCGGTTAGAACATGGCTGGAATCATGGGGTAATTAGGGAATTGTTGTAAAGTTAGCGGATTTTTGCAACGCTATACCGATGTTAGCTGATTTATTCCAGTGTGTTCCAGGTCCAGGAGTGAAGAACAGTGTTATCACCTAAAGAAAGCGTTGATCATTAAATGCCACTGGACATTGGAGGTTCTCTGTATTGTTACAAGGGGAGCGGACAGTGTAATAACTATCATGGCAGGGAGGACTGTGCTGAACGATGGTCATATTCTTCTAGCCCAGAGGAAAGCTGGAGCGATACACTGTGCAGTGAATCACACTTCTGGATCTGTGAGAAGGTATCCATCACTAAAACTCAATCCCACACAGTTCAACTGAAGTTCAACCGAAGTGAACTACTCCCTTATAGAAAATGACATCTGTGTCATCTTACCTGGGTTTTTATTATGCTCAAACTCCTTTCAAACCCTAATGTTGCTAACATTAAATTGTGTTGACTCTTGGGGCTGAAAATGGTTTCTCATACTAATCAATCACAACTTACTCACGTATCACCTTGTGGAATGGCAATATGTGTGAGACTATACACTCAAAGTGACATGATAAGTGAAAACACGTTGTGGAGTATGTCTGAATCAAATGTTTATCACATGGTACACCTATAATAGCTATGTAGTCAGTGTGACTCATAAACCTACCATATATGTAGTCAGCGTGACTCATAGACCTACTGTACCATATATGTAGTCAGTGTGACTCATAAACCTACCATACATGTAGTCAGTGTGACTCATAGACCTACAGTACCATATATGTAGTCAGTGTGACTCATAGACCTACAGTACCATATATGTAGTCAGTGTGACTCATAGACCTACAGTACCATATATGTAGGCAGTGTGACTCATAGACCTACTGTACCATATATGTAGTCAGTGTGACTCATAAACCTACCATATATGTAGTCAGTGTGACTCATAGACCTACTGTACCATATATGTAGTCAGTGTGACTCATAGACCTACTGTACCATATACAGGTATGTAGTCAGTGTGACCCATAGACCTACTGTACCATATATGTAGTCAGTGTGACTCATAGACCTACAGTACCATATATGTAGTCAGTGTGACTCATAGACCTACAGTACCATATATGTAGGCAGTGTGACTCATAGACCTACTGTACCATATATGTAGTCAGTGTGACTCATAAACCTACCATATATGTAGTCAGTGTGACTCATAGACCTACTGTACCATATATGTAGTCAGTGTGACTCATAGACCTACTGTACCATATACAGGTATGTAGTCAGTGTGACCCATAGACCTACTGTACCATATATGTAGTCAGTGTGACTCATAGACCTACTGTACCATATATGTAGTCAGTGTGACTCATAAACCTACCATATATGTAGTCAGTGTGACTCATAGACCTACTGTACCATATATGTAGTCAGTGTGACTCATAGACCTACTGTACCATATACAGGTATGTAGTCAGTGTGACCCATAGACCTACTGTACCATATATGTAGTCAGTGTGACTCATAGACCTACAGTACCATATATGTAGTCAGTGTGACTCATAGACCTACAGTACCATATATGTAGGCAGTGTGACTCATAGACCTACTGTACCATATATGTAGTCAGTGTGACTCATAAACCTACCATATATGTAGTCAGTGTGACTCATAGACCTACTGTACCATATATGTAGTCAGTGTGACTCATAGACCTACTGTACCATATACAGGTATGTAGTCAGTGTGACCCATAGACCTACTGTACCATATATGTAGTCAGTGTGACTCATAGACCTACTGTACCATATGTGTAGTCAGTGTGACCCATAGACCTACTGTAGCATATATGTAGTCAGTGTGACTCATAGACCTACTGTACCATATATGTAGTCAGTGTGACTCATAGACCTACTGTACCATATACAGTATGTAGTCAGTGTGACTCATAGACCTACTGTACCATAAACAGTATGTAGTCAGTGTGACTCATAGACCTACTGTACCATATATGTAGTCAGTGTGACTCAGAGGCATACAGTACCATATATGTAGTCAGTGTGACTCATAGACCTACTGTACCATATATGTAGTCAGTGTGACTCATAGACCTACTGTACCATATACAGTATGTAGTCAGTGTGACTCATAGACCTACTGTACCATAAACAGTATGTAGTCAGTGTGACTCATAGACCTACTGTACCATATATGTAGTCAGTGTGACTCATAGACCTACTGTACCATAAACAGTATGTAGTCAGTGTGACTCATAGACCTACTGTACCATATACAGTATGTAGTCAGTGTGACTCATAGACCTACTGTACCATATACAGTATGTAGTCAGTGTGACTCATAGACCTACTGTACCATATACAGTATGTAGTCAGTGTGACTCATAGACCTACTGTACCATATACAGTATGTAGTCAGTGTGACTCATAGACCTACTGTACCATATACAGTATGTAGTCAGTGTGACTCATAGACCTACTGTACCATATACAGTATGTAGTCAGTGTGACTCATAGACCTACTGTACCATATACAGTATGTAGTCAGTGTGACTCATAGACCTACTGTACCATATACAGTATGTAGTCAGTGTGACTCATAGACCTACTGTACCATATACAGTATGTAGTCAGTGTGACTCATAGACCTACTGTACCATATACAGTACGTAGTCAGTGTGACTCATAGACCTGCTGTACCATATACAGTATGTAGTCAGTGTGACTCATAGACCTACTGTACCATATACAGTATGTAGTCAGTGTGACTCATAGACCTACTGTACCATATACAGTATGTAGTCAGTGTGACTCATAGACCTGCTGTACCATATACAGTATGTAGTCAGTGTGACTCATAGACCTACTGTACCATATACAGTATGTAGTCAGTGTGACTCATAGACCTACTGTACCATATACAGTATGTAGTCAGTGTGACTCATAGACCTACTGTACCATATACAGTATGTAGTCAGTGTGACTCATAGACCTGCTGTACCATATACAGTATGTAGTCAGTGTGACTCATAGACCTACTGTACCATATACAGTATGTAGTCAGTGTGACTCATAGACCTACTGTACCATAAACAGTATGTGGTTAATAAATATGCTACAGCTGCAGCATTTGGCCCTGAAATTCTGTGTTAATCGAATAATATGAATAAAAGTGTTTACATCCCACCAGGCAAAAATACATTGAATTAACAGTCTGTGAATATCATCTGTCAACTCACTGACATTGAACATCAATTTGGTTAAAAACACACAAAGTGGTCAATGTACACTAATTCTCACCCAATTTTTAACAACAGGATTTTAAGGGTTAGTTTATTTAAAGTATTATTCATGTTTCTTGCCAACACAATTAAATATCAACCAAATGTTGTGGTTGATTCTTCTGATTCTCTTTGTGTATGAGAGTTTGTGGTGAATCAATTGATTTCCTTTAGTTAGGCTGTTCAGATGTATCACTCTCTCGTCTAACAAGTCCTGCACAGGTTGCATCGTGTGTGGAAGCAGAAGACACACACTGAGAGGCTTTCAGGAATGGGTCATAGTTGGTAATAGCTCCAACCGTTCAAAATGCAGAGCCAAATTCGTAGAAAACTATTTCAAGATGTGCCAGAAGTGCTAGAAACAGTTTTTACCACTCCGTTAGGCGGTATCCAAGGTTACTCACATAACCAGGGTTCAATGGACTAAACTGCATGTTCAGCTGATTGAGGAAAACTCAGTATTTGCAGGAGATAAATTGGCGTTGTTCACTGTAACATGGACAATAAAGTTGTATTGTATTGTAGTGCACAGTATGTAGTTTTAGTAAGTAGTAGGCAAGACAAAAAAATACCGGGACCTTTGCTAGCCTATATTATATTATACAATATTTCTGTTAATTTAGGGGATCCTTTTTGCCTCATGACCACCATTAACATACGACGTTGGGGTCTCTCAGCTTCTGTTGTTGTTTGCTGCAATGTCATGTCAGTGTAAATGCTGTCAATAGTCATGCATGTATCAATATTGCTCAGTGTCCATGTGTTAACCTAATTGTAGCATCAATGTATTCTTCTTTGAGCAGACAATCTGCCAATTGGGCAATTTTCTAATAGGGTTTGTGTCTTTGTAAATAGCAGGCGCAAACTTGGCAGAGGGAATTGTTCCTCAAACAAACAAGAGCTATCAGGAAAAAAACATGTTTTTTCCCCCTCTAAGGCTGGGATTCAAACAAACATCACAGAGCTGGTAGAACACCTCAGTTGACAATTAATAAAGGCAGTTTTCTGTGGAGTTATTGGCTCCATTCAATTGTAAATTATGCCGGGTTCACGTGCTAGTCGGAACTAGGAAACTGGAAAATGTCTGCCTTGCTAACTGGTTATAGTTATACATGTGCAGCATTCAACCGGTAAGCAAGTCAGACATTTCTGAGTTTCCTAGTTCTGTCTAACACGTGAACGTGGCATATTCTAATGTGCAGTGTGATGTCTGCACATTGTGGTTTGTTTTAATCCCGGTCTTAGTTTTTACATCTGTAAAATACACTGACATTATACCCACAGTATCGCATTGGAATAATCTTGTAACCTCTAGAATGTTGTGAGAAGTCAGTGTAGGTTAGTATTGCGCATAAAATGCAAATACAGTATACTATTAAATGCAAACTGGTTCTAAAGTTTGATCAATTTGACCATATAATTATGTTCAAAATTATGTAAGTTTACCACAATATAAAAAGCCTAAGCTCTTGTCCTTACGAGGTGGCTGGCACAAAGACAGACTAATGACACTGTAAGTTTCAACTGTTTTAAGCCTTCTTTGGTTCTGCTCACTGGGCAAATTAAGTTTTATGCAAATGAACAATGCCTTACAACATCACAACCACAGCTTTTAAAACCCCAATTTGTTCCAAGCTCACTTAAATTAGAAAATGAAGCTTTTTGCAATATACAATGCCTTATAAACAACACAACAGTAGGTGTGCATTGTGCTGGTGAAACCAGATGAGGCTTATGTAAAGCAATGTTTCTCCAGCCATTCCTATGGAGACACTCCTATGGTGGGCACATTTTTGGTTTAATGGAGCACCAACACATCAGATTTTACTAATGAAGGGCTAGTGCTGGGCTGTTAGTGCTGGGCTGTTAGTGCTGAGTGCTGTTAGTGTTGGGCTGTTAGTGCTGGGCTGTTAATGCTGGGATAGATCAAGAATATGCCATATCTAAGTCCCCCGGGAATGGATTTAGAAACAGGGAACCTAGGTCTTTTCACACGAGTGAGCCAAACCAAGCTGAGCCAAACCAAGCTGAGCCAAACCAACCTGGTCTATGCTCAGCGGTCTGGTTACACATCCACCACAGTTGCTGGAACTGTGTGTAAAAGGACCAGTGTGACTCATAGAGCGTGGTTAGATGGAGCCCTGGAGGTCATGTGTTCTTACCCAGCAACAGGCCTGTGGAGCGTGGTTAGATACAACCCTGGAGGTCATGTGTTCCTGCCCTTCAACAGGCCTGTGGAGCGTGGTTAGATACAGCCCTGGAGGTCATGTGTTCCTACCCGGCAACAGGCCTGTGTGGCGTGGTTAGATGGAGCCCTGGAGGTCATGTGTTCCTACCCTTCAGCAGGCCTGTGGAACGTGGTTAGATACAGCCCTGGAGGTCATGTGTTCCTACCCTTCAGCAGGCCTGTGGAACGTGGTTAGATACAGCCCTGGAGGTCATGTGTTCCAACCCGTGCTGGGTTGGTTTGGGTCGGCACGCGTGGTAGTGTGAAAAGGGTACAAGTGAGTCACCAGGCAGTGGGGTGTGCAGGAATGTCACCAGGCAGTGGGGTCTGCAGGACTGTCACCAGGCAGTGGGGTCTGTAGGACTGTCACCAGGCAGTGGGGTCTGCAGGACTGTCACCAGGCAGTGGAGTCTGCAGGACTGTCACCAGGCAGTGGGGTCTGCAGGACTGTCACCAGGCAGTGGGGTCTGTAGGACTGTCAGAGGAGTCACCAGGCAGTGGGGTCTGCAGGACTGTCAGGGAAGTCACCAGGCAGTGGGGTCTGCAGGACTGTCAGAGGAGTCACCAGGCAGTGGGGTCTGCAGGACTGTCAGGGGAGTCACCAGGCAGTGGGGTCTGCAGGACTGTCAGGGGAGTCACCAGGCAGTGGGGTCTGCAGGACTGTCAGGGGAGTCACCAGGCAGTGGGGTCTGCAGGACTGTCAGAGGAGTCACCAGGCAGTGGGGTCTGCAGGACTGTCAGGTGAGAACAGTTACATTGTGTTTGGTCATATCTCTGAATGTCATTGTTTGACAGATCAGCGTTTGCCAGATTATTTCCCATCTAATTGTTTGATCATCATCAGCTCTACCTGTGTATGATTTGCGGGGCTTCAGGAGGGCCCTGCAGCGCCGCAGTAGCCGCCACCTCAAACCTTCACATGGAATTCCAACAGGAACTAAGCCCTCATGATCCCCATGGACATCGTTTGTTTGTTTGCAGCAATGGTATTGGTACAAGATCCTGAGGACTTGAAGTCGAAGGTATGGCCTACACACTAGTGTGATTCTAAGCCATTCATTATGCAGAGGACGAGGTAAGTCTAGCTATTGCTGTGAAAAAACAATTGATATAATAGGGCTCCGTGGGACATAAAAAATTCATAAGAGATTCTGCAATAATGGCTTCACCACTGGTGTGAACATTTACAGTTACTTGCGAAACACTGCACATGTACAGCGAGTCAGAATCCCCCAATTTATGAAGCACTCCAATTCAATGTCCAGTCAGCTCTTTGGCTGCAGGCACCTGCAGTCTTCTTGGTGTTAAAGGGCCAAATCAGCTGCTGCTACATCCGTTTTTGGACTTACAAATGAGGAATATGTACCCATTAATTCTTGAAGAATATAACTTATAAATGAGTTATATGTACCCATTGATTCTTGAAGAATAGAACTTATACATGCCTCAGGAGCTTAATTCAACTGTCGTACCCCATCAGAACCCAAAACATAAGCTTGTTTTATTCCAATGTTTGTAAACCATATATATGTATAGAAATGTTGTATAGACACATACTGTATCAAGGAAGGTCAGTACTTGCATCCATAGTTCTGTCTATGAATTTGAGAGTGCTTACATTTCTCCAGCCCTATCGCTCAGCTTTTTACTGAACCAGGGGTGGGGAGGCCACTTTGTTATTGTTTCTACTGCTGATTGCCGCTTTAAGGTTTCCGGTGTTGACTAGAGTGGTTGCTGTGAATGAATGACCAGAGCATGGCAATGGGGTTCTGGCAGCCATGCAACGATATATTAGGGCAGTCCAAATCACATTCAACTTGTGGATGGAGCCAGCATAATATTTCAGCCCTCTCTCTCGCCGCATAATACTACCAAGGCTGACAGGGAGACATCGCTCTCTTTTGGCAGCGGCACTCACAGAGTTTTGACAGTGCTGCTATTTTAACTTGGGTATCTGCCGTTCTACTATCTGTGGGAAACAAAATTGCCTTACAAACTTGTGTTGCGGATACACACACCTGTGTTGCGGATAGTCACTGACCACTCTCCACAGGCCTGTTGCCGGGTAGGAACACATGACCTCCAGGGCTGTTTCTAACCACACTCCACAGGCCTGTTAAAGGGTAGGAACACAAGACCTCCAGGGCTCCATCTAACCACGCTCCACAGGCCTGTTGAAGGGTAGGAACACATGACCTCCAGGGCTGTTTCTAACCACGCTCCACAGGCCTGTTGAAGGGCAGGAACACATGACCTCCAGGGCTGTATCTAACCACGCTCCACAGGCCTGTTGAAGGGTAGGAACACAAGACCTCCAGGGCTCCATCTAACCACGCTCCACAGGCCTGTTGCCGGGTAGGAACACATGACCTCCAGGGCTGTATCTAACCACGCTCCACAGGCCTGTTAAAGGGTAGGAACACATGACCTCCAGGGCTGTATCTAACCACGCTCCACAGGCCTGTTGAAGGGTAGGAACACATGACCTCCAGGGCTGTATCTAACCACGCTCCACAGGCCTGTTGAAGGGTAGGAACACATGACCTCCAGGGCTGTATCTAACCACGCTCCACAGGCCTGTTGCTGGGTAGGAACACATGACCTCCAGGGCTCCATCTAACCACGCTCCACAGGCCTGTTGCCGGGTTGGAACACATGACCTCCAGGGCTCCATCTAACCACGCTCCACAGGCCTGTTGCCGGGTAGGAACACACATCTAACCACACTCCACAGGCCTGTTGCCGGGTTGGAACACATGACCTCCAGGGCTCCATCTAACCACGCTCCACAGGCCTGTTGCCGGGTAGAAACACATGACCTCCAGGGCTGTATCTAACCACGCTCCACAGGCCTGTTGAATGGTAGGAACACATGACCTCCAGGGCTCCATCTAACCACGCTCCACAGGCCTGTTGAAGGGTAGGAACACATGACCTCCAGGGCTCCATCTAACCACGCTCCACAGGCCTGTTGAAGGGTAGGAACACATGACCTCCAGGGCTGTATCTAACCACGCTCCACAGGCCTGTTGAATGGTAGGAACACATGACCTCCAGGGCTGTATCTTCCGATTGCGTGTACTTTCCAGTGCCATTACTGAGCCACTGACCTGATTACCTGTTCCATTACAATACAGAATTGTCTTGAAATTGACTGCTGCAATATTTAGTCTCCCTAACACATCAAATTCAACAGACAGGCATTCAGGGAGATACTGCATGTCTTATACATTGTTTGTGTTTCACCTCAGAAGAGGTGAAACAGGTGGTTTAATAGCCATGGAGGTGTCCTGTAGTTGACAGGTATGAAAGGGTACAGTACATGTAGAATTGGAATTCAGTGAAACCCTTACGGCAGTACACATTCATTGAAAAGCTAAATTCTTCCTGCTTAAAATATGAATTATTCAAATTAGTTTTGATTTGCCTCCTTTTGTTCCCCAGGCCTTTTCATATCAATCACAATTTAAAAATAAGCATTTCTAGGTTTAGTACAGAGCAGCTTTGATTTAGTACCCAACAACATTTTCAAGTTCTGCCTCCCTGACACAGGATTGGTGTCACGTTGCAAAAGGATGGAAACCAGGCACAGCAATACGTAATAGGGGTTTTAATTGACTACCCAAAACAGAAGAGTAAGGTGTAAACCTCTAAATAATTCACGAGACGAGACCCGTAATAACAAGTGCACAAAAAAAAACACGTAGCACCAAAGCCTGAATAAAACAGAGCACAGGTACTCACAAGACCAACGGACACAGGACATGAACGACAAGGACAATGGGGAACAGAGGACACTTATATACACATAGTAATCAGGGGGATTGGGAACCAGGTGTGCATAATGAGACAGTACGGTCCGGGGTTGGTGGTGATGATCCAGTTCAGTGACGCCTAGAAAGCTGTTGACACAGACCTCCCGAGCTGGTGAACAGAATGAGCAGCAGTACCCAGCTGGTGAACTGAATGAGCAGCAGTACAGAGCTGGTGAACAGAATGAGCAGCAGTACCCAGCTGGTGAACAGAATGAGCAGCAGTACCCAGCTGGTGAACAGAATGAGCAGCAGTACCCAGCTGGTGAACAGAATGAGCAGCAGTACCCAGCTGGTGAACAGAATGAGCAGCAGTACAGAGCTGGTGAACAGAATGAGCAGCAGTACAGAGCTGGTGAACAGAATGAGCAGCAGTACCCAGCTGGTGAACAGAATGAGCAGCAGTACCCAGCTGGTGAACAGAATGAGCAGCAGTACCCAGCTGGTGAACAGAATGAGCAGCAGTACCCAGCTGGTGAACAGAATGAGCAGCAGTACCCAGCTGGTGAACAGAATGAGCAGCAGTACCCAGCTGGTGAACAGAATGAGCAGCAGTACCCAGCTGGTGAACAGAATGAGCAGCAGTATCGGGGGGATCCGTGACAATTGGAGGCATTTCCATTGGAGGCTAATTTGCACTTCACCATATTTGTCACACACTGTAATAATTGTGATAAAGGCTCAATGACTCACACTGACTTACTGTAAGTCTTCCCGATACACCGCATTAAACACACCTCTCTCTCAAACCATAAACAGAAATTGTCTCGTGGTTCTTCAGCTAAATGAAATCTGCTACAGATGTGCAATGAGACATGCTTGAAATAATGTGGCCCTTTAAAATAAACAGATTACATTACCGGAGTATCTGTAAAATCAGTGGAATTACTGGTTTTCTCATCCAGTTTTCAAATGTAATATTGGCATCGTAGAGGAAGTAGTTTGTTGGCATTATACGTGATTGGTTAGATTTTCTTGTTAAATCAAAATTGAAAGGTTCAGCACAGTTGAAAAATATATGGCAAATAGAAATCCATCAATAATAGAATTCTACTATATACCGAAAGAGCTTCCATCTGTGGTCCTGATTAATTCTGCTCTATAACCAAAGAGCTTACATCTGTGGGGCTGTGGAATTCTCCTCTATACCCAAAGCGTTTCCATCTGTGGAGCTGTGGAATTCTGCTCTATAACCAAAGAGCTTCCATCTGTGGAGCTGTGGAATTCTGCTTTATAACCAAAGAGTTTCCATCTGTGGAGCTGTGGAATTCTGCTCTATACCCAAAGCGTTTCCATCTGTGGAGCTGTGGAATTCTGCTTTATATCCAAAGAGCTTCCATCTGTGGAGCGGTGGAATTCTGCTCTATAACCAAAGAGTTTCCATCTGAGGAGCTGTGGAATTCTGCTTTATAACCAAAGAGTTTCCATCTGTGGAGCTGTGGAATTCTGCTCTATAACCAAAGAGCTTCCATCTGTGGAGCTGTGGAATTCTGCTCTATAACCAAAGAGTTTCCATCTGTGGAGCTGTGGAATTCTGCTCTATACCTAAAGAGTTTCCATCTGTGGAGCTGTGGAATTCTGCTCTATACCCAAAGCGTTTCCATCTGTGGAGCTGTGGAATTCTGCTTTATAACCAATGAGCTTCCATCTGTGGAGCGGTGGAATTCTGCTCTATAACCAAAGAGTTTCCATCTGAGGAGCTGTGGAATTCTGCTTTATAACCAAAGAGCTTCCATCTGTGGAGCGGTGGAATTCTGCTCTATAACCAAAGAGTTTCCATCTGTGGAGCTGTGGAATTCTGCTCTATAACCAAAGAGCTTCCATCTGTGGAGCTGTGGAATTCTGCTCTATAACCAAAGAGTTTCCATCTGTGGAGCTGTGGAATTCTGCTCTATAACCAAAGAGCTTCCATCCGTGGAGCTGATTAATTCTGCTCTATACCTAAAGAGTTTCCATCTGTGGAGCTGTGGAATTCTGCTTTATAACCAAAGAGCTTCCATCTGTGGAGCTGTGGAATTCTGCTCTATACCCAAAGAGTTTCCATCTGTGGAGCTGTGGAATTCTGCTTTATAACCAAAGAGCTTCCATCTGTGGAGCGGTGGAATTCTGCTCTATAACCAAAGAGTTTCCATCTGTGGAGCTGTGGAATTCTGCTTTATAACCAAAGAGCTTCCATCTGTGGAGCGGTGGAATTCTGCTTTATAACCAAAGAGCTTCCATCTGTGGAGCTGTGGAATTCTGCTCTATAACCAAAGAGTTTCCATCTGTGGAGCTGTGGAATTCTGCTCTATAACCAAAGAGCTTCCATCTGTGGAGCTGTGGAATTCTGCTCTATAACCAAAGAGCTTCCACCTGTGGAGCTGTGGAATTCTGCTCTATACCCAAAGAGTTTCCATCTGTGGAGCTGTGGAATTCTGCTTTATAACCAAAGAGCTTCCATCTGTGGAGCTGATTAATTCTGCTCTATACCCAAAGAGCTTCCATCTGTAGAGCTGTGGAATTCTGCTCTATACCCAAAGAGTTTCCATCTGTGGAGCTGTGGAATTCTGCTTTATAACCAACAAGCTTCCACCTGTGGAGCTGTGGAATTCTGCTCTATAACCAAAGAGCTTCCATCTGTGGAGCTGATTAATTCTGCTCTATAACCAAAGAGCTTCCACCTGTGGAGCTGTGTATTTCTGCTCTATAACCAAAGAGTTTCCATCTGTGGAGCTGTGGAATTCTGCTTTATAACCAAAGAGCTTCCATCTGTGGAGCTGTGGAATTCTGCTCTATTCCCAAAGAGCTTCCATCTGTGGAGCTGTGGAATTCTGCTTTATAACCAAAGAGCTTCCATCTGTGGAGCTGTGGAATTCTGCTTTATAACCAAAGAGCTTCCATCTGTGGAGCTGTGGAATTCTGCTTTATAACCAAAGAGTTTCCATCTGTGGAGCTGATTAATTCTGCTCTATAACCAAAGAGCTTCCATCTGTGGAGCTGTGGAATTCTGCTCTATAACCAAAGAGCTTCCATCTGTGGAGCTGTGGAATTCTGCTCTATAACCAAAGTGCTTCCATCTGTGGAGCTGATTAATTCTGCTCTATATCCAAAGAGTTTCCATCTGAGGAGCTGTGGAATTCTGCTCTATAACCAAAGAGCTTCCATCTGAGGAGCTGTGGAATTCTGATGTAGGTGTTAAGTGGATCTATTCAACCATCACTGCTCAACTGAGGTAAAGATCATATAGGGCAGGCAATGAATACATTCTCCACACCTCTCCTTATCTTTCCCTTCTTCCTGACACGACATCTTCTTCTTTATCCCCTATCTTTATGCATTTCATACCACTTCCAGATCTATGCTGGCTGGCTGGGCGCTTCAGTGAGTCACGTGGGCTCACTGTCTCCCGTGCTGATTCAGAGTGGGGTCTAACTCACGTCTCAAGATGGATTGGTCTCATAAAGTGCAGAGGGACATGATCCCTGGAGGGGCGTGAATAAGCTGGGTTTTGTTTTATAACCAGTCCACATGAAGAGTTAATTAGCAAAGAAGGACCTGGAACGCTCAGTGAGACCCAACACTATGCAAGTGTTATATAATTGAAAATTGTGGGCTCAGATTGCTTTATCCCCCCTCTAATAGCTTTCCTTGAATCAGACGGGAGTGGGAAGAAAATGTCTAGAGGCTAGACTTGTATAGAATAGCTCATCCACAAACCAAAGTGTACCTTACCCAGAGAGCAAAATGATTATGGCCCAAATCCAGCCCATATCTACAATAGCCTAGTTTGGACTAGGTGAGGCCGGGCTACTTATAATTTGGCCTGATAGGCTTGTAACTCTGCGCCTGATTCAGGTGTTTCAACATCACTTCATACTCCACCCAACCCCAGCATCTACTCTGCTGCACCCATCCACTCTCACCCATGTTGTTCATTTAGAAATTGCATCTGCAAATCTCTTTCTGCTGATCTTGGCTTCACATTTTTCTCGGCTTGGCCTGATGAAGGACTGTAGGAGTTGGCCGGGCTATTAGATGTTTAAACAGAGATTCATGCGTGCACCAATTACCAATAATTACCACACCAAAAACTGTAGAAATGGCACCCGATGCACATCTGCTTGGCACTCAGCAACAAGGAGATAGACTATAGCATTCTGTCCAGGTACCTTTTCAGGTACTGAGAAAACAGTGTAAAGGTAATGCCACTGTCTCTCACTGGCTCACCTGGAGATACATGTAACTTACAGTGGTGGAAAAAGTATCCAATTGTCATACTTGAGTAAAAGTAAAGATACCTTAACAGAAAATGACTCAGGTGAAAGTGAAAGTCACCCAGTAAAATACTACTAAAAGTATTTGGTTTTAAATATACATAGCTATCAAAAGTAAATGTAATTGCTAAAATATACTTAAATATCAAAAGTTAAAGTATAAATCATTTCAGATTCCTTAGATTAAGCAAACCAGATGGCGCCATTTTCTTGTTTTTTATTTAATTTACAGAAAGCCAGGGGCTCCAACACTAAGACATCATTTACAAACAAAGCATGTGTTTAGTGAGTCCGCCAGATCAGAGGCAGTAGGGATGACTAGGGATTTTCTCTTGAGTGTGTGAATTAGACCATTTTCCTGTCCTGCTAAGCATTCAAAAGTACTTTTTGGTGTTAGGGAAAATGCATTGAGTTAAAAGTACATTACTGTCTTTAGGAATGTGGTGAAATAAAAGTAAAAGTAGTTAAAAAATATCAATAATAAAGTAAAGTACAGATACCCCAAAAAACGACTTAAGTAGTACTTTAAAGTATTTTTACTGAAGTACTTTACACCACTGGTGTTGTGATGTTGGAAACTAGGCTATTTACCACTTACCACCCGGCCCACTTTCCACTGGTGTTGTGGTGCTGGAAACTAGGCTATTTACCACTTACCACCCGGCCCAGTTTCCACTGGTGTTGTGGTGCTGGAAACTAGGCTATTTACCACTTACCACCCGGCCCAGTTTCCACTGGTGTTGTGGTGTTGGAAACTAGGCTATTTACCACTTACCACCCGGCCCAGTTTCCACTGGTGTTGTGGTGTTGGAAACTAGGCTATTTACCACTTACCACCCGGCCCAGTTTCCACTGGTGTTGTGATGTTGGAAACTAGGCTATTTACCACTTACCACCCGGCCCACTTTCCACTGGTGTTGTGGTGTTGGAAACTAGGCTATTTACCACTTACCACCCGGACCACTTTCCACTGGTGTTGTGGTGCTGGAAACTAGGCTATTTACCACTTACCACCCGGCCCAGTTTCCACTGGTGTTGTGATGCTGGAAACTAGGCTATTTACCACTTACCACCCGGCCCAGTTTCCACTGGTGTTGTGATGCTGGAAACTAGGCTATTTACCACTTACCACCCGGCCCAGTTTCCACTGGTGTTGTGGTGCTGGAAACTAGGCTATTTACCACTTACCACCCGGCCCACTTTCCACTGGTGTTGTGGTGCTGGAAACTAGGCTATTTACCACTTACCACCCGGCCCAGTTTCCACTGGTGTTGTGATGTTGGAAACTAGGCTATTTACCACTTACCACCCGGCCCAGTTTCCACTGGTGTTGTGGTGTTGGAAACTAGGATATTTACCACTTACCACCCGGCCCAGTTTCCACTGGTGTTGTGATGCTGGAAACTAGGCTATTTACCACTTACCACCCGGCCCAGTTTCCACTGGTGTTGTGATGTTGGAAACTAGGCTATTTACCACTTACCACCCGGCCCAGTTTCCACTGGTGTTGTGGTGTTGGAAACTAGGCTATTTACCACTTACCACCCGGCCCAGTTTCCACTGGTGTTGTGATCCTGGAAACTAGGCTATTTACCACTTACCACCCGGCCCAGTTTCCACTGGTGTTGTGATGTTGGAAACTAGGCTATTTACCACTTACCACCCGGCCCAGTTTCCACTGGTGTTGTGGTGTTGGAAACTAGGCTATTTACCACTTACCACCCGGCCCAGTTTCCACTGGTGTTGTGATGTTGGAAACTAGGCTATTTACCACTTACCACCCGGCCCAGTTTCCACTGGTGTTGTGATGTTGGAAACTAGGCTATTTACCACTTACCACCCGGCCCAGTTTCCACTGGTGTTGTGATGTTGGAAACTAGGCTATTTACCACTTACCACCCGGCCCAGTTTCCACTGGTGTTGTGGTGCTGGAAACTAGGCTATTTACCACTTACCACCCGGCCCAGTTTCCACTGGTGTTGTGATGTTGGAAACTAGGCTATTTACCACTTACCACCCGGCCCAGTTTCCACTGGTGTTGTGATGTTGGAAACTAGGCTATTTACCACTTACCACCCGGCCCACTTTCCACTGGTGTTGTGGTGCTGGAAACTAGGCTATTTACCACTTACCACCCGGCCCAGTTTCCACTGGTGTTGTGGTGTTGGAAACTAGGCTATTTACCACTTACCACCCGGCCCAGTTTCCACTGGTGTTGTGATGTTGGAAACTAGGCTATTTACCACTTACCACCCGGCCCAGTTTCCACTGGTGTTGTGATGTTGGAAACTAGGCTATTTACCACTTACCACCCGGCCCAGTTTCCACTGGTGTTGTGATGTTGGAAACTAGGCTATTTACCACTTACCACCCGGCCCACTTTCCACTTACGGTCCAGGTCTGGTTGCCATTGGCCTAAAAGTGGCCCAGCAGTTACACAGCAAAAGCCAGAGCTGGCCCATAAGAAAGGTTCCAGTGCATCCTTTCATAGTGTGCATCTTCCACATTCGGACCAGATCTTGCCCATATGATGCATTGCGGTACCAGCACTGAGGCTTCTGCCGCCAAACATCCAGAACAGGCCAGTATTGTTGTCTGGGTACCATTATAACACTTGTGGAAATCTGAGAGGGCAGATTCCTTTCTTGAATTCAGATAAGTGAAGAATGTCACTAAGAAAAGATATTCACTCCAATTATTTCATCTTCAGGATTTATTTAACTGGAACAACTGGCATTTTAATGTTCTGTGGCTGTCCCATGTTAGACTTCATGTCACGACTTCCGCTGAGGTCTGTCCCTCTCCTTGTACGGGCGGCGTTCGGCGGTCGACGTCACAGGTCTTCTAGCCATCGCTGATCCATCTTTCATTTTCCATTGGTTTTGTCTTTATTTTCTACACACCTGGTTTTCATTACCCAATTACATGTCCATGTATTTAACCCTCTGTTTCCCCCATGTTTGTTGTGCCTGATTATTTCTATGTTCAGTTCGGTTCATGATGGCTGTTTTTTTGACGGGTGCTGTGTTCACCCGTGCCTAAATATTTACCCTTGGTTTTGGTCAAGTGTATTTGTTTACCTTGTGCCGTTATTGTCTGAGTTAAGTACATTGCTCACTCATTTTGCTCTCCTGCGCCTCACTTCATTGCACCAGCTACACTCACCTTCTGACACTTTATCTCCACAGACCAGCTATGTGGATTTCTCTATAGCCTATTGTCATTTTGTAAGTACTTTTGATTCCCATAACTTTAAGTGATAAAAATAAATATACAGAGAAAATGCTTCCACTGGACAGGAACTATGACAGATGAAAATGTGCTCTAGCTGAATCTAGCACTAAAACACCTCTGTTGTTGGTTGTTGTATACTGTCCCTAAAAAAATGATATTAAACAATGGTAGTAGGAGACACCATATTTCCAGTGTGACAAAACAAACGTCTTCAGTAAGGGGTGAGATGTGGGGCTGTCCTAAAATGTACGTAATTTTAAATGAGTCATACCACTGCTCCTAGGCTACTTTTTGTCTTCCAAAAATAACACCCATAGTTGCACCACTGGTAGGATAAGAGCCATGCTTCAAGGGAAGGATGATCCAATGCAGAATCCACTCACAAGTGATTTGATTCAAAACACCTCCTGAACTTAATCTGTTTGTTATCCTGTTACTGTTACATTTTCTGTGGGGGTTATTTTTATTGCCACGGTGATGTTGTAAGTGTTTCTTGAATCTCCATGATAAAAAAAGCATTGTGAACAGAATCACCACTACTTATGTTCTTATTTATACATCCTCCCTGTAGTCCTCATGTCCCCTAACCTCTATGACCCTCCCCTAACCCCTACGACCCTCCCCTAACCCCTATGACCCTCCCCTAACCTCTATGACCCTCCCCTAACCTCTATGACCCTCCCCTAACCCCTACGACCCTCCCCTAACCCCTATGACCCTCCCCTAACCTCTATGACCCTCCCCTAACCTCTATGACCCTCCCCTAACCCCTACGACCCTCCCCTAACCCCTACGACCCTCCCCTAACCTCTATGACCCTCCCCTAACCCCTACGACCCTCCCCTAACCCCTATGACCCTCCCCTAACCCCTATAACCCTCCCCTAACCCCTATGACCCTCCCCTAAACCATATGACCCTCCCCTAACCTCTATGACCCTCCACTAACCCCTATGACCCTCCCCTAACCTCTATGACCCTCCCCTAACCTCTATGACCCTCCCCTAACCCATATGACCCTTCCCTAACCCCTATGACCCTCCCCTAACCCCTATAACCCTCCTCTAATCTCTATAACCCTCCCCTAACCCAATAACCCTCCTCTAACCTCTATAACCCTCTATAACCCTCCTCTAATCTCTATAACCCTCCTCTAACCTCTATAACCCTCCCCTAACCTCTATAACCCTCCCCTAACCCCAATAACCCTCCACTTTTGTTCTTATTTATACATCCTCCCTGTAGTCCTCATGTCCCCTAACCCCTATGACCTTCCCCTAACCACTATAACCCTCTATAACCCTCTATAACCCTCCACTAACCTCTATAACCCTCATCTAACCCCTATAACCCTCCTGCCCTCTCACCCTCAGGCCTCCATACAGAACTGGAGCAGAGGAACAATTCAATGATCTGGCAACTGTCTCTTCCTGTATGTTATAGTAATAACAATAATAACATGGCATCGTTGTGAAAGTGCTGTAGAAGAGGACTTGATGCTGCTACATATTTCATTTACATCCACTTTTTTCTTGAAAGGTCAAAGGGTATTCCCCTGTGTGTGCAGAGCCGGTGGTCTGCTCTAACAATCTGCTCCCCCACATCAGACCAGGGTTCAATGCCTGTCTTCCCTTCTGACCGTCCCTCCCACTCACCTATCTCTCCTCTGTTTCATTACTGTCTGATGAAATGACAAAAAGGTGATCCTGTGTGGAAAGGTTTTCTAGGCCCACCTATAGAGCCTAGACTATATGTTTGGCCTGAGGGGCACAAGGCTAGAGTAATAGAGGTCAAGGGTTAATTATACCAGTATTGGTAATTAATATGTTTCCCTGTCGCCACAGCCTGTAAAGTGTTTATAATTATTTGTATTTTCTTATTTGATGGGTTATTGCTAGATGATGGCTAATGAACTTGGTGCCAACAAGAGAGTTTGTCACACTAACGATGTACAGTTGCTGGCTGCAGCACAGGCATTTAGAAAAGTAACTGATGAACGCATGCATCTGTAGTGTAGAATTGTTACTATTTATTCTCAGAGAAATACTGCCTATTTTTAAATAATGGTTTAAACAATTACATTTCTGAAATCAAATTCAACGTCAATTTCACAAACGCTGAAATACTGTCTCTGCACTAGACAATGTTATTGCCACTAGGTGTCAGGGTAACACTGTATACTCATTCCTGTGTTCACGCTCCTTCGGCCTCAACCAGTTGTCGGCATTCACCAAAAAGTAATGTATCAACTATAATCTGGGTCATTCAAACAGACTGTGTACAGTGGTAGACTTATTCACAGTTCTATTCTAAATGAGAATAGAGTCAGAGATTAAGATCAGGGACAGAAATTATGGCACAACATATTTTTTGAGAAAGAGACACACTACCGATCAAATGTTTTAGAACACCTACTCATTCAAGGGTTTTTCTTTATTTTTTACTATTTTCTACATTGTAGAATAATAGTGAAGACATCAAAACTATGAAATAACATATGGAATCATGTAATAACCAAAAAAGTGTTAAACAAATCAAAATATACAGTGCCTTGCGAAAGTATTCGGCCCCCTTGAACTTTGCGACCTTTTGCCACATTTCAGGCTTCAAACATAAAGATATAAAACTGTCAATCATGAAGTGGAACAACATTTATTGGATATTTCAAACTTTTTTAACAAATCAAAAACTGAACAATTGGGCGTGCAAAATTATTCAGCCCCTTTACTTTCAGTGCAGCAAACTCTCTCCAGAAGTTCAGTGAGGATCTCTGAATGATCCAATGTTGACCTAAATGACTAATGATGATAAATACAATCCACCTGTGTGTAATCAAGTCTCCGTATAAATGCACCTGCACTGTGATAGTCTCAGAGGTCCGTTAAAAGCGCAGAGAGCATCATGAAGAACAAGAAACACACCAGGCAGGTCCAAGATACTGTTGTGAAGAAGTTTAAAGTTGGATTTGGATACAAAAAGATTTCCCAAGCTTTAAACATCCCAAGGAGCACTGTGCAAGCGATAATATTGAAATGGAAGGAGTATCAGACCACTGCAAATCTACCAAGACCTGGCCGTCCCTCTAAACTTTCAGCTCATACAAGGAGAAGACTGATCAGAGATGCAGCCAAGAGGCCCATGATCACTCTGGATGAACTGCAGAGATCTACAGCTGAGGTGGGAGACTCTGTCCATAGGACAACAATCAGTCGTATATTGCACAAATCTGGCCTTTATGGAAGAGTGGCAAGAAGAAAGCCATTTCTTAAAGATATCCATAAAAAGTGTTGTTTAAAGTTTGCCACAAGCCACCTGGGAGACACACCAAACATGTGGAAGAAGGTGCTCTGGTCAGATGAAACCAAAATTGAACTTTTTGGCAACAATGCAAAACGTTATGTTTAGCGTAAAAGCAACACAGCTCATCACCCTGAACACACCATCCCCACTGTCAAACATGGTGGTGGCAGCATCATGGTTTGGGCCTGCTTTTCTTCAGCAGGGACAGGGAAGATGGTTAAAATTGATGGGAAGATGGATGGAGCCAAATACAGGACCATTCTGGAAGAAAACCTGATGGAGTCTGCAAACGACCTGAGACTGGGACGGAGATTTGTCTTCCAACAAGACAATGATCCAAAACATAAAGCAAAATCTACAATGGAATGGTTCAAAAATAAACATATCCAGGTGTTAGAATGGCCAAGTCAAAGTCCAGACCTGAATCCAATCGAGAATCTGTGGAAAGAACTGAAAACTGCTGTTCACAAATGCTCTCCATCCAACCTCACTGAGCTCGAGCTGTTTTGCAAGAAGGAATGGAAAAAAATGTCAGTCTCTCGATGTGCAAAACTGATAGAGACATACCCCAAGCGACTTACAGCTGTAATCGCAGCAAAAGGTGGCGCTACAAAGTATTAACTTAAGGGGGCTGAATAATTTTGCACGCCCAATTTTTCAGTTTTTGATTTGTTAAAAAAGTTTGAAATATCCAATAAATGTCGTTCCACTTCATGATTGTGTCCCACTTGTTGTTGATTCTTCACAAAAAAATACAGTTTTATATCTTTATGTTTGAAGCCTGAAATGTGGCAAAAGGTTGCAATGTTCAAGGGGGCCGAATACTTTCGCAAGGCACTGTATTTTATATTTGAGATTCTTCAAATAGCCACCACACTCTTGGCATTCTCTCAACCAGCTTCATGAAGTAGTCACCTGGAAAGCATTTCAATTAACAGGTGTGCCTTGTTAAAAGTTCACAGGAATGGAAGACCCAGAGTTACCTCTGCTGCAGAGGATAAGTTCATTACAGTTAACTGTCTCTCATGATGACCACCACAGGAAAGGAAGACCCAGAGTTACCTCTGCTGCAGAGGACAAGTTCATTACAGTTAACTGTCTCTCATGAGGATCGCCACAGGAAAGGAAGACCCAGAGTTACCTCTGCTGCAGAGGATAAGTTCATTAGAGTTAACTGTCTCTCATGAGGACCGCCACAGGAAAGGAAGACCCAGAGTTACCTCTGCTGCAGAGGATAAGTTCATTAGAGTTACCAACCTCAGAAATTGCAGCCCAAATAAATGCTTCACAGAGTTCAAATAAGAGACACATCTCAACATCAACTGTTCAGAGGAGATTGTGTGAATCAGGTCTTCATGGTCGAATTGCTGCAAAGAAACCACTACTAAAAGGACACCAATAATAAGAAGAGACTTACTTGGGCCAAGAAACACAGCAATGGGTGTTAGACTGGTGGACATTTGTCCTTTGGTCTGGAGTCCAAATGTGAGATTTTTGGTTCCAACCGCTGTGTCTTTGTGAGACGCAGAGTAGGTAAACAGATGATCTCCGCATGTGTGGTTCCCACCGTAAAGCATGGAGAAGGAGGTGTGATGGTGTGGGGGTGCTTTGCTGGTGACACACTTAACCAGCACGGCTACCACAACATTCTGCAGCGAGACATCCCATCTGGTTTGGGCTTAGTGGAATTTAAATATAGAAAAACCCTTGAATAAGTAGGTGTTCTAGAACATTTGTGAAACAGGATAACTCAATCCCCTCGTGTGTATTTGTATTAGAAGGCCTTATTATTTAATTTATGTTCTAATTAAGCAATATGGCCCGAGGGGGTGTGGTATATGGCCAATATACCATGGCTAAGGGCTGCTCTTATGCGCGATACAACGCAGAGTACCTGGATACAGCCCTTAGCCGTGGTATATCGGCCATATATCACAATCCCCCGAGGTGCCCTATTGCTATTATAAAATGGTTACCAACATAATTAGAGAAGTTACAATAAATGCTTTGTCATACGGTCTCTTGTAAACTGGATGGTTCGAGCCCTGAATGTTGATTGGCTGACAGCCGTTGTATATCAGACGGTATACCACGGGTTATCTAATTATCTAATTACATTGGTAAGGTCCCAGATATGTTTGTGCTGTCTTACCAACTCCTAGCCTGGTCCCAGATATGTTTGTGCTGTCTTACCAACTCCTAGCCTGGTCCCAGATTTGTTTGTGCTGTCTTACCAACTCCTAGCCTGGTCCCAGATTTGTTTGTGCTGTCTTGCCAACTCCTAGCCTGGTCCCAGATTTGTTTGTGCTTTCTTACCAACTTCTAGCCTGGTCGCAGATTTGTTTGTGCTGTCTTGCCAACTCCTAGCCTGGTCCCAGATATGTTTGTGCTGTCTTACCAACTCCTAGCCTGGTCCCAGATATGTTTGTGCTGTCTTACCAACTCCTAGCCTGGTCCCAGATTTGTTTGTGCTGTCTTACCAACTCCTAGCCTGGTCCCAGATTTGTTTGTGCTGTCTTGCCAACTCCTAGCCTGGTCCCAGATATGTTTGTGCTGTCTTGCCAACTCCTATGGTCATTGTCTTTGCATGACATTGTCAAGACAGCACAAACAGATCAGGGACCAGGCTACCTCTAAATATGTCAGTGAAGTAAAACCCGAGGGTACAGCTGGCTTGGTAAAGCCTGGCAGCAGGGTGTGCCCACATTGTAGTCAGTCACATTGTGTCCCTCGCCCCCCTCCTTGCCCCTGTCTCTGACCCCTCTCCTGGCTAGCTTCCCCCTCAGTTGTTGCAGGCAGGCCAGGGACTACTGCTGCTGCTGCTAGCCTGCTACTGTTTGGGGTGGGCACAACTCCAGGAAAATATTTGATACATTCATTTCCAACCGCTGCTGTTATCTTTGGCTAAGAATGTGTTAATGGTCACGTCACCACCACGTAGCAGATGCCAAATGGTCGGGTATGTCCTTCAGAACCCATTATGTGATCACACTTCAATGTAATGCACTGATGTCCTGATGCCAAGGATCATCACAGAGAGTGTTGTGGGCTGATCTAGGATCAGGTGCCCCCCCCCCATCCATATAATCTTATTCATTATGCTCTAATAGGCGAAACTGATCACACTCTGAGACGCTTTGTGAATGACCAGATCCCAGGAGTCCTTACAGTTTACCTCTAAAGCGTTATTATATTTCCCAGTGTTTACCGTCACCTGACTCAAATCAAATCACATTTTATTTGTCACATACACATGGTTACCAGATGTTAATGTGAGTGTAGCGAAATGCTTGTGCTTCTAGTTCCGACAGTGCAGTAACATCTAACAAGTTATCTAACAACTACACAACAACTACCTAGCACACACAAATCTAAAGGGGTGAATGAGAATATGTACATGTACAATGAGCGATGGCCGAACGGCATAGGCAAGGTGCAATAGAGCGTATAAAATACAGTATATACTTGTGATATGAGTAACATAAGATATGTAAACATTTTTAAAGTTGCATTATTTAGAGTGGCATTGTATGAAGTGACTAGTGATTCATTTTATAGACTCAATGACCCTTCTGAACTTTCCCTGCACTCTGGAGTTGCTCTGAAATGGCTCTTTGTTTTGCTCTCTGAAGTTTTGTTCACAGAGATGTTAGAAGGGACAAGGGGAAAGTCAGCTGACTACATGTCTCTTGACATGTCTCTTTACATGTCTCTTTACATGTCTCTCTCTTCTCCCTCTCGTTCTGTCTCTCTTTCTCTTCACATACTTTTTATTGTCACTGTATATAGTATAGTATACCTTCTGTCTTTCTGTCTCTTTACATGTCTCTCTCTTCTCCCTCTCGTTCTTTCTCTATCTAAGGGCAGAGGGTAGGAGACATCTCTGTCACTCTTTGGCCCTGTTGGAATACGCATAAATTGTTTCTTTCCTTCCTCTCTTTCTTGAAGTTATTGCTGATCTGACATGGAGAACCTGGTGTAAGCAGATTGCATTCACCAACTATGTCATGTCAGATCAGTTATTACTTCAAGGAAGCGAGGAAGGGGAGATGCATTTTAAGACATTTTGAATGAGGCACTTGAAATGAAATGCATCCCGGGAGGGATATCAGTACTTCACCCATCCGTCCCACTTCAGCCCAGCGGGGCCCTAAAAGTCAGTAGGCTCTCAGTCATATTTATTAGGCACCAAACGGAACAGACTGAAACAGGGAGGGACTACCAATAAGATATACCAGTAAGACATGCACATTTATAGTTTCCGTTGCTAAACATTTTGCTATGGTGTAACCTAATGAACAGGAACCAGCTCTGTGCCCCTAGAGAGATGGGAACTAAAGTTAAGCCATGCAGGGTGGGAAGAGCCAAACAGCCATGAGCTCATTGTTGCTGTTCCTGCCAGCGCTGAGCTGAAGGGGTGGGGTGGGGCAGACTTTACACTGAGGCTCCATACCCGGAGCCAGGCCAAGTGTTACGGTAAACAGAGGCTCTGCACTGTAATGTTATTAAACACAGAGTTGGTCCAACCTCTTTGGATTTTCACACCCTAGGGCTTTCGCTCTCTTTCTGTTTCTCTTTCTGTTTCTCTTTCTGTTTCTCTATTTTCACTGTCTGTCTGTCTGTCTGTCTGTCTGTCTGTCTGTCTGTCTGTCTGTCTGTCTCTCTCTCACTCACTTAAGGGAGAGTGACAGAGAAGAGGGGACAGAGGAATGGAACGGAACAGACATACCATTGATATTTTTTCCATTACTGACTGGAGAGTTGTGAGGTTATTAGCAGTGTGAGATCAGTCACTGATATAGTATATTACAGAATGTCTTTGAGGGGGGACAAAAAGTTGTAGTTCCCTGAAGTTCCCCTTTAGGGAACAATAAAGTTATATTTTATAAAGGAAAAATATAAGTAAGCTTTCAAAGCTGAGAGGTTGTCAACAGGGCAGGGCAGAACTATAGTATGGTTGTGTCCCAGATGGCATCATATTACCTATGTAGTGCACTGCTGTCCCTATGGGCCCTGGTCAAAGGTAGTGCACTATAAAGGGAATAGGATGTTTTTTCGGACGCAGCTTATATCTCTAGTGCTGATCACACAGTGAGTCACCACGTCCCATTCAAGCTCCTGCTCCATTGACAAACATACTGTACCGTGTCCATATTAGGACAATCTCATATTAGGACAATCTCAGCTATTTCAGATAGCCTCAATTTTAGCAGGACTTTTTTTCTATCCTAATATGGACACCTTAATCCTGTGTTGTCACAGTACAACACGGCCGTCATTCTATACACTCTGTCACGTTCTGACCTTAGTTCCTTTGTTTTGTCTTTGTTTGGCAGTCTGTTTGTTTTCTATGTGGGTTTTTGTGTTCGGCCTAGTATGGTTCTCAATCAGAGGCAGGTGACGTTAGTTGTCTCTGATTGAGAATCATACTTAGGTAGCCTTTTTCCACCTGGGTTTCGTGGGTGTTTATTTTCTGTTCAGTGTTTTTCCAGCACCATTCAGGACTGTTCGTTTGTCATTTTATTTATTGTTTCAGTGTTCAATTACTTTATTAAAGAATATGGACACTTACAACGCTGCACCTTGGTCCTCCTCTCTATCTCCAGACGACATCCGTTACACACTCTGTTGAAGGTTGATGATTGACTATGGTCCTGTCTTATCTGTTATGTTATACAGTGACTCCACAGCAGTCATTGGGTAACATGAACCATGACCTCTGTTACTGGCAGAAGTGTGTCAGGTGGGTTAACAAGGAAAAGGTCATTACAGTCACTGTTCAAACAATCTGAATTTCCTGTTTGCCTTTCCTGGTCAATTAGGTGATTCCAGGCAGTCCAGTCAGGTTCTTCTCTACACAAAGAGAAGTCTAGAGTGAGATTACAGTTCTCATTTGCTTAAACACAGAAATGGGTTCCTGTAGCAGGGTCGGGGTATGCAGAGGTCAGTAATCCAGAGGGGAACAAAGGTGCAGGTCAGCAGGCAGGCTCGGGGTCAGGGTCAGGCAGAGTGGTCAGGCAAGTGGGCTCAAAACCAGGAGGTCGCAAAAAGGAGAGGCTGGAAAAAGCAGAAGCTGAGACACAAACCGCTGGTTGACTTGACAAACAAGACGAACTGGCAACGGACATACAGAGAACACAGGTATATATACACAGGGGATAATGGGGAAGATGGGAGACACCTGGAGGGGGTGGAGATAATCATAAGGACAGGTGAAACAGATCAGGGTGTGACAATATATTAATTCAGCAGACATGCTCTGAATATAATTAACTCAAGTCATCACAAACTAAACTCAAAGTGCACACTTTTCTCCAGGTGCAAACACTAAGTCTCAAAATTGTTAACACACCAATCAGAATTGCAGGATCAATAAATAGAGCCTAGAGGCATGTCCACGTTCTTTGGAACAATGGATCCTAAAAATGCCGAAGTTGCAAGACAACATGGAGAAAGAGGACGACAATGACAACCACAACAACAAATATTCTTAGATGAAATCCGTGACACCCTAGTTCATCATGTGCTCATAGATGGGAGGACCATGAGAGTAGCTGGACAGCTAGTGCAACCCAACCTAAGCCATTACACGGTTGCATCCAATGTTCGTACTTTCAGAAGGGAAAACAGGTCATTTGCCTTGTTGTTACTGTGATACATGTAATGTTGTAGTGCATATAGACTGAATCTCCACTCTGCTCTCAGTGTAGTTTTTACCACAGTAATGGAGGACCATAGTTCAGTAATGGTCAGGTTTCATTTTTGAAGAACTGAGAGGTGGCCATCTATTGGAGGTAGGCGGAGACTTCTCACAGCTGAGCAGGAGATTGCCCTGGTGAATATGGTGATTGCTAGTAATGTCACCAGTTCGAGGGAAATTCAAACCCAAATAGTTGAAGACCAGGTAGTCTTCCAAGGAATTGACAGCATCAGCATGACCGGATTGTTCAGTAGAATCACATAAGGACAAAGCAGCTGTACTGTGTTCCTTTTGAAAGAAATTCAAACAGAGTTAAGGAGCAATGATTCCAATATGTGCAGGTAATTGCTATACTGTACAGAATGTGTACAGCATGTAGAGTATGGCCCATCTCTCCAGCATATCAATACAGTACTGTATAGTAATGTGTTACAGTAACTGCAATACACAATCTTTCATTCCAGTACAGTAGTACACTACAGTGCTGTATTTGTAGTACAGTAAAATGCATGTTTTTGGAATTCTGTAGAGAATCATGGGGCTGGGTGCCATGGCTGACCCATAGGAGTACATCTTCATCGACGATGCAGGGTTCAACCTAACAAAAAGGTGCGAAAGGGGGCTCAACGTCATTGGTCACCGTGCCATCATACAAGTTCCTGGTCAGAGGGGAGGCAACGTCACCCTATGTGCAGCCATCAGCAATGTCAAAGTGGGTCCATACAACACGGCACAACTCCTTCAATTTCTAGATCAGCTGCACAATAACATTCTTCAACAGGAAGGGGAGCCAGGGCAACCAGAGCAAGCCCAATATGTTGTAATTTGGGATAATGTGAGTTTCCATCAGGCTGCTCTGGTTCACGCCTGGTTCAATGACCACCCCAGGTTCAGCGTTCTTTTTTTTTGCCAGCATATTCCCAATTTCTGATGAATTTCTCAGCATGGCGGTGGAGTGTATATGACTACAACCCTTACACACAGCAATACCTCCTGGGGGCAATGGTGGACGCCTGTGGGGATGTGTCTGTGGAGTCTCTAGGGTTTTCTAAGGCACACAAGGGCATTTTTCCCATGCTGCCTGGCAAGAGCAAACATAATGCGTGACGTTGATGAGACATTATGGCCTGACCCAGACCTGAGAAGAGGTGATGAGAACGCTGATGCTGAGTAACCTGTACATTTACTGCGTTTGGAAATAAAGCTTTTGTAAATTGTGTATTTTACTGTGCATGGACTCTTCCTTACATGTTTTGTCAGTGTGACATTTCAAAGGTCAGGTTTTTGATCAAACAGCCTATACAGTAATATTACCTTATCCACTAACGTAAGAGGTATTTACTACAGTAGTGTGTTGAATGTCTCACCAGGGTGTTCCTGAAAGGGTTATCTGGATAGTCAGTGCTGTGATTTTACAAAGTTCCAAATTATTTCTCTGAGAACCTATTCTAAACATTTTGGTAGCAGTGTCTTGAATGAATCCCTCCAGTGTGTAACAAACATTCATGTAGTCTGTGTTTTTAACAGCTTGTGTGTGTTGTCTGAGGACAAAGTCTGAATTGGGACCCAGAAGTTAGATTTTAGTACCTTTGGATGTGTTTTTTTTAACATTTTGTGAAGATTTGAGGAAATGGTGAGTTGTTCCAGGAATTGTGTCTTAGCAATTCGGTCTTCTCTGTTGGGAGCCATCTACACAGTTTCCTAGGGAAACACCACATCAGATATGAATGAATGACTCACAAAGAGCTGTGTATTCCAGTAAGACATGACAAGCAGGTCTGGTACATCTAATATAGGTGTGTGTGTGTTCGCAGGTCACTTTCTTTTTATCCTCATTTACATAAAGGGTCAGGGAATTACAGTCACTGTCTGACTGTGAAACACCTGTAGACTTTCTATAGGACGCCACTGTGTCCACGTGTCTTTCCTCACTCCAGACTGAGTTCAAATACTTTATCTGGGCTTGATTGAGATTGCCTGGAGCAATGGAACCAATAGAATAAAAAAGTTAAATGTCACTCCAGGCTTGCCTAAGCAAACACTAAAATTATTTGAAAGATTTAAAATACTATTTGAACCCAGGTCTGCCTCACTCATACCTGGCAGAAGGGTGAGTGTGTGCTAAAAGAATGCCTCCTCTTCCTCCTTCTCTTCCTTCTCCTCCCATCTTAATGCTCCTATCTCTGTGTTTTATTGAATATCTGTCTGTACTCTCAAGGGTTTTCAGAGAACAGAACACTTCCACTAATCACCAGTATATAGGAAGTGAGTGGTGGTGTTTTCCATTGTGTTGTAGTAAGGGACAGCCCCTCAATGTAGTTCTGGGAACAGGAGGAAAACCTGATCACAGATTCTATGTTAATGGCACATTCAGTGTAAATGGCTGTGCAGTACGTTCACTGTTAGGGTGTTTGTCATGCCTTGTTTTTCTGCTCAGAGTGTGTTCTTATATACGTGTATGTTTACCTGAGAGCACCTGTGTGTGTCTGTCTGTTGTGCATGCCAACATGCTGTGTGCGTGTATGTTTGTTTGTACTGTCGTGTCTTTGGCTATGAAGTGATATGACATGCTATTCTATAAAATCCGTTCTCTGTAATTAATATTACCTGATTGAGCTAATCATGTAAATGTAATTAACTAGAAAATCGGGGCACCACGAAATAATATGTATAGAGCTGTTATCTTCTGAATTAACTCTTAAAGACCTAGTAATATTTTACATCAATAGCAGTCAATATTAATCGCCACCTTATTTCAGTCTCATCTGAAAGTTGTAAATTCTTGGTTATTTTCACGAACCCTGGCTAACAAGTTGAATCAGCAATACAAAATTGGGTTTATTTATTTACTAAATACCTAACTAATCACACAGAATTAGATATACACAGAATGAATCATACCTTGATTACAAACGATATCATTTGAAAACGTCCCTAGTGGACGGAACAGATATGACAGCTGGTTACACAAAATAACAGGACTGGAGAGAACTGCTGTCTGATCTACTCTACACAGGACTGGAGAGAACTGCTATCTGATCTACTCTACACAGGACTGGAGAGAACTGCTATCTGATCTACTCTACACAGGACTGGAGAGAACTGCTATCTGATCTACTCTACACAGGACTGGAGAGAACTGCTGTCTGATCTACTCTACACAGGACTGGAGAGAACTGCTATCTGATCTACTCTACACAGGACTGGAGAGAACTGCTATCTGATCTACTCTACACAGGACTGGAAAGAACTACTATCTGATCTACTCTATACAGGACTGGAGAGAACTGCTATCTGATCTACTCTACACAGGACTGGAGAGAACTGCTATCTGATATACTCTACACAGGACTGGAGAGAACCATTATCTGATCTACTCTACACAGAACTGGAGAGAACTGCTATCTGATCTACTCTACACAGGACTGGAGAGAACTGCTATCTGATCTACTCTACACAGGACTGGAGATAACTGCTATCTGATCTACTCTACACAGGACTGGAGAGAACTGCTATCTGATCTACTCTACACAGGACTGGAGAGAACTGCTATCTGATCTACTCTACACAGGACTGGAGAGAACTGCTATCTGATCTACTCTACACAGGACTGGAGAGAACCAATATCTGATCTACTCTACACAGGACTGGAGAGAACTGCTATCTGATCTACTCTACACAGGACTGGAGATAACTGCTATCTGATCTACTCTACACAGGACTGGAGAGAACTGCTATCTGATCTACTCTACACAGGACTGGAGAGAACTGCTATCTGATCTACTCTACACAGGACTGGAGAGAACTGCTATCTGATCTACCCTACACATGACTGGAGAGAACCAATATCTGATCTACTCTACACAGGACTGGAGAGAACTGCTATCTGATCTACTCTACACAGGACTGGAGAGAACTGCTATCTGATCTACTCTACACAGGACTGGAGAGAACTGCTATCTGATCTACTCTACACAGAACTGGAGAGAACTGCTATCTGATCTACTCTACACAGGACTGGAGAGAACTGCTATCTGATCTACTCTACACAGGTCTGGAAAGAACTACTATCTGATCTACTCTATACAGGTCTGGAGATCTGTTTCTATTACCTCAGAGTGGAGGAGCTAGAGTTTCTCACAGTCAGTGGGAAATGTATTGTATTATTTTTTATAACAGAACGGATGAAGATGAAGTTTGGGAGATTACCATAGAGAGGGTCAGAAAGGATGTAGACACACTCTGGGGGCATGTGAGGTCTAGAGTCAGGAGCTTGGACCGCTTCACCAGACTCTGGCACGGCCATGTATCTCTAATATAGTGTGGATATAATGGAACAGAGCATTTATCTGAATTTATGTATTTCCTTTTATTAGCCCAAGACTAAAAAACAGCACACAGTATTAAAGTATATCATAAGGCAGGTCAAGAAATACATAATCACGTGATAAAAGTTGTCTCAACAGCAATCAAAAAATAAACTGACAATGCAAAATAAAAACATAAAACAACAAACTACTCTATGGCTAACAATGTCGACAAACTACTCTATGGCTAACAATGTCGACAAACTACTCTATGGCTAACAATGTCGACAAACTACTCTATGGCTAACAATGTCGACAAACTACTCTACGGCTAACAATGTCGACAAACTACTCTACGGCTAACAATGTCGACAAACTACTCTATGGCTAACAATGTCGACAAACTACTCTATGGTTAACAATGTCGACAAACTACTCTATGGCTAACAATGTCGACAAACTACTCTATGGCTAACAATGTCGACAAACTACTCTATGGCTAACAATGTCGACAAACTACTCTATGGCTAACAATGTCGACAAACTACTCTATGGCTAACAATGTCGACAAACTACTCTATGGCTAACAATGTCGACAAACTACTCTATGGCTAACAATGTCGACAAACTACTCTACGGCTAACAATGTCGACAAACTACTCTACGGCTAACAATGTCGACAAACTACTCTATGGCTAACAATGTCGACAAACTACTCTACGGCTAACAATGTCGACAAACTTTTCTCAATTGCAGTGTATAAATAAAGGGTCACACTGTGTACAGTCCTTGGTCAGCTCAGGCTAAGTAATGATGACTTCACTGTTCAGGGCGTGGTGGAAGGGAGACAGCAGGTGTGATACAGAGAGTGACATGATCGTTGTGAATGAGCTCATAGAGACGACTGTCATTTACAGACAAACAACATTACAGGCCAAACATCATGGTGAATTTGATGAGTAGAGCGGTTCAACTAGATCACTCAGGTAGGCCGTGTATGCATGCATGAGGAGTGCCATAATCTGGTTTCTACACCAGAAGTTAAGGGGTATCTGTAGGAGGAATGTATATCATTGGGTCAATGAAGGTTGGATAGGAGCCAGGGTGATTTGGGAGGTCCTGAGTAGAGGATATTACATGACTGCAGTGACTGATAATGGTGGCGAGCTGTGGATTAGTGAAGGTCAGGTCATGTTAAAGGAGAAGTAATAGTTTATTGCCCGTATCACTTTACATATTTTTTGCTAGGCAGGAAGTTACGTTTAGAGAGGAGGACGTCAGCCAAATTGGGGTGTATATATACTACCATTGATGGAACCATGTCTTTGTCTTATGCAATTGTATGACCCAATGGGTGAATAAACGTGGTTAAAGTTTGACTAATCGTTGTGAGTTCTACTAGGTCCTTTTAGAACCTAACGATATGCATATTTCTCACATATCCAGGGGAGCGCTGCAGAGCACGAGGCGTCATTCCAGGCATCATAATTCATCCAAATCATTCCACAGTTCTCCTCTCTTCCACCATTCGGTTCACCGGGATGCCAGTACCTACACAGGCAAGACAAGACACAAGTTTGCTCACTCTACAGAAGTGTTTTAAAAATCTGAAAATCTATTGTCTGCCATGATTGGATTCAGGACCATATGGACACATCTCTCACTCTGCTGTAGTTAGCTGTGTGTTGTCCACCCACGTCCAGAGACCCTCTCTATCTTCATCAGTCAGACATATCCAGGACATCACCATAAACGTTTTTATGTAGTCCTGTTTAAATGGTAACAGAGCATTTCCTAAATGAACGGTTCAGATTCAGGTTTATTGAACATTATATGTACAGTATAAAACCCCATCAATAATGTGATGCCATACAGCAACTTTAAACTGGCTAAACCATATAAATCAACCTCAGATTAGCTCTCTGGTGGTGTAGATTCAACTGAATATTGCCTTGAACTGCACAGATCACATAGGTTTTAAAGAAAATGTTTTGAAACCCCAAAACTGATCGCAACTGAGTCAAAACACTTTACTGTAGGTGTCCTTATTCATGCATTCATTAAGCCTTCATACATTATAAAATGTGTCATAAACTGTCGTAAGTCATTTTAAATAGTGTAAAGTGTGTTATAGATGACCAGTTATAAAGGGTATTATAGAGGCGTTTTATAATTAACCAACCTCTCTGTCACATTACTAAATGAAATGGCATGATGGGCATCATAACCATGTCATATGCCTTTATAGTGTGTGTACAGACACCTTTAGTAACGTTAATCTGAGGTGTTATAAAACAGTTATGAATGTGCTTATTCCACAGGATGTGTTGAGAGTAGAGGGCTGCACCGACAGATCATTGCGGGCGGTAGGCATTTTTCATGCTGTGAGTGGGAGTGGGAGCGGTAGGCATTTTTCATGCTGCGAGTGGGAGCAGTAGGCATTTTTCATGCTGCGAGTGGGAGCGGTAGGCATTTTTCATGCTGCGAGTGGGAGCGGTAGGCATTTTTCATGCTGCGAGTGGGCGCGGTAGACATTTTTCATGCTGCGAGTGGGCGCGGTAGACATTTTTCATGCTGCGAGTGGGAGCGGGCGGTAGGCATTTTTCATGCTGCGAGTGGGAGCGGGCGGTAGTCATTTTTCATGATGCGAGTGGGAGCGAGCGGTAGGCATTTTTCATGCTGCGGGTGGGAGCGGGCGGTAGGCATTTTTCATGCTGCGAGTGGGAGCGGGCGGTAGACATTTTTCATGCTGCGGGTGGGAGCGGGCGGTAGACATTTTTCATGCTGCGAGTGGGAGCGGGCGGTAGACATTTTTCATGCTGCGAGTGGGAGCGGGCGGTAGGCATTTTTCATGCTGCGAGTGGGAGCGGGCGGTAGGCATTTTTCATGCTGCGAGTGGGAGCGGTAGGCATTTTTCATGCTGCGAGTGGGAGTGGGAGCGGTAGGCATTTTTCATGCTGCGAGTGGGAGCGGGCGGTAGGCATTTTTCATGCTGCGAGTGGGAGCGGGCGGTAGGCATTTTTCATGCTGCGAGTGGGAGCGGTAGGCATTTTTCATGCTGCGAGTGGGAGTGGGAGCGGTAGGCATTTTTCATGCTGCGAGTGGGAGTGGGCGGTAGGCATTTTTCATGCTGCGAGTGGGAGCGGTAGGCATTTTTCATGCTGCGAGTGGGAGTGGGAGCGGTAGGCATTTTTCATGCTGCGAGTGGGAGCGGTAGGCATTTTTCATGCTGCGAGTGGGAGCGGTAGGCATTTTTCATGCTGCGAGTGGGAGTGGGAGCGGTAGGCATTTTTCATTCTGCGAGTGGGAGCGGTAGGCATTTTTCATGCTGCGAGTGGGAGCGGGCGGTAGGCATTTTTCATGCTGCGAGTGGGAGCGGTAGGCATTTTTCATGCTGCGAGTGGGAGTGGGAGGGGTAGGCATTTTTCATGCTGCGAGTGGGAGCGGGCGGTAGGCATTTTTCATGCTGCGAGTGGGAGCGGGCGGTAGGCATTTTTCATGCTGCGAGTGGGAGCGGGCGGTAGGCATTTTTCATGCTGCGAGTGGGAGCGGGCGGTAGGCATTTTTCATGCTGCGAGTGGGAGCGGGCGGTAGGCATTTTTCATGCTGCGAGTGGGAGCGGGCGGTAGGCATTTTTCATGCTGCGAGTGGGAGCGGGCGGTAGGCATTTTTCATGCTGCGAGTGGGAGCGGTAGGCATTTTTCATGCTGCGAGTGGGAGTGGGAGCGGTAGGCATTTTTCATGCTGCAGGTGGGAGCGGTAGGCATTTTTCATGCTGCGAGTGGGAGCGGGCGGTAGGCATTTTTCATGCTGCGAGTGGGAGCGGGCGGTAGGCATTTTTCATGCTGCGAGTGGGAGCGGTAGGCATTTTTCATGCTGCGAGTGGGAGTGGGAGCGGTAGGCATTTTTCATGCTGCAGGTGGGAGTGGGCGGTAGGCATTTTTCATGCTGCAGGTGGGAGTGGGAGCGGTAGGCATTTTTCATGCTGCAGGTGGGAGTGGGAGCGGTAGGCATTTTTCATGCTGCAGGTGGGAGTGGGAGCGGTAGGCATTTTTCATGCTGCAGGTGGGAGTGGGAGCGGTAGGCATTTTTCATGCTGCAGGTGGGAGTGGGAGCGGTAGGCATTTTTCATGCTGCAGGTGGGAGCGGGCGGTAGGCATTTTTCATGCTGCAGGTGGGAGTGGGAGCGGTAGGCACTTTTCATGCTGCAGGTGGGAGTGGGAGCGGTAGGCATTTTTCATGCTGCAGGTGGGAGCGGGCGGTAGGCATTTTTCATGCTGCAGGTGGGAGCGGGCGGTAGGCATTTTTCATGCTGCAGGTGGGAGTGGGAGCGGTAGGCATTTTTCATGCTGCAGGTGGGAGCGGGCGGTCCGGCAGACAATTTTGGGATGAATTGGAAACGGTTGTCTTTCTGCTTTCTCCAATCGAAATGAATGGTCAAAAATGTATTGTGTCATTTTGCAGACACTTTTATTATAAATAAAAACAGAATATGTTTCTAAACACGTCTACGTTTTGACCTGAATGATTTGAGATAGAGCCTACTGATGCACCCATTTTACCAACAACCATATCAGCAACAGGTACAATACACCCAACTACTAACAGATTTAATTATGTTAGAAAATGTGATTTTTATCAATCTTTCTGGAGTAAAATCAATGTACTATCAACATTGACACTGAAACAAACAACATGGACCTGCAACAGAGCATCTCACCTGTTCCTCTCTGCTTTGGATGATGACCAGGTCTCCTCCTCTATTCAGACAGTCCTGTCTGCTCTCCTCCCAGGTTTTAGACACGATGGAGAGGAAGTAACAGCTGCTGTCAAACTTCCTCCACCCACCAGGACAACCGCTTCTCTCTGTTTCACAACACAACACAATAAAAAGTAAAATAATGATACTAACAATAATAACAATAATAAAATTAGCATAAATAATAATAATAGCAATAATAATAAAAAAAAGAGCACCAATAATAATACTTATTATTATAATTATTACAATACTACTACTACTACCACTAATAATAACAGTAATAATAATAATAATAATACTAACAATAATAATAGCAATACATGCCACATGTTATACATCACGATTCACTGGACTAGATATTAATGAGTAATTAAATATATAGTGCAGAACAAAAATAAATACCAGCTCTCCAAACCAACATGTCTCTCTCCCTCTGTAACTGGTCTCTCTCCTCAGTCAGATTGCTGTAACTCTTCTGTAACTGGTCCCTCTCCTCAGTCAGATTGTTGTAACTGGTCTGTAACTGGTCTCTCTCCTCAGTCAGATTGCTGTAACTCTTCTGTAACTGGTCCCTCTCCTCAGACAGATTGTTGTAACTGGTCTTTAACTGGTCTTTCTCCTCAGTCAGGTTGTTGTAACTGGTCTGTAACTGGTCCCTCTCCTCAATCAGATTGTTGTAACTGGTCTGTAACGGGTCTCTCTCTGCAATCAGATTGTTGTAACTGGTCTGTAACTGGTCTCTCTCCTCAATCAGCTTGTTGTAACTGGTCTGTAACTGGTCTCTCTCTGCAATCAGATTGTTGTAGCTAGTCTGTAACTGGTCTCTCTCTGCAATCAGATTGTTGTAACTGGTCTGTAGCTGGTCCCTGTCTTCAGTCAAGTTGTTGTAACTGGTCTGTAACTGGTCTCTCTCTGCAATCAGATTGTTGTAGCTAGTCTGTAACTGGTCTCTCTCTGCAATCAGATTGTTGTAACTGGTCTGTAGCTGGTCCCTGTCTTCAGTCAAGTTGTTATATACTCTGTCATCTGAAAGAATCAAAACATTTGAAAGTTACTGAGTAAAACACCAGGTGTTTAGTAGCCAAAACATATAACAAGATTATAAGCAATAACATATGAACTCACAGTAGAGGTACAGTCCTATGATCCCAGACAGTAACATATGAACTCACAGTAGAGGTACAGTCCTATGATCCCAGACAGTAACATATGAACTCACAGTAGAGGTACAGTCCTATGATCCCAGACAGTAACATATGAACTCACAGTAGAGGTACAGTCCTATGATCCCAGACAGTAACATATGAACTCACAGTAGAGGTACAGTCCTATGATCCCAGACAGTAACATATGAACTCACAGTAGAGGTACAGTCCTATGATCCCAGACAGTAACATATGAACTCACAGTAGAGGTACAGTCCTATGATCCCAGCCAGTAGGAGAACGCTCAACAGCCCCAGACACACTGCTGCAGCTCTTAAAGGTCTCTTCTCTGGTTGCTCAGACTCTGTGGACACATAAAGGAGATGTGTGTGTGTGTGTACGTGCGTACGTGCGTGTGTGTGTGTGGACATTACCTGAGAGTTTAGCTCCTGGTCTGCTCCTTGGGGTAACATCCTCAGTCTTGTTTCTGAAGTCATTAAACTTGATGGTGTCTGGAGTTTCATAAATGTCTTCATAGATGTTGTCTCCTCTATTATAAAAATGGTCCCCTGAAACACTTTGTTTTCCTCTAACGTCTTCATTGGCATAAACAATGTCCTCAGACATCTCCATGGTCAACCACCTTCTCAACTTGAGAGCCGTCCAGTCAGTCTGGGGTTTACTATATGTGATACCCACTGGGCACAAACTGGTTGTATCAACGTTGTTTCCACGTCATTTCAACGAACCAGGAGGCTGTCAACCTTGTTTTCTTCCTTCTCATCCTGGTTTATCTGGAAAAGCCACAAACAAATTCATCCTCCATTTCCTTTTACATTTCCATTTTGGACTATTCATTTACTTTTCTGTTGCCTCGAAGGTGTTTCCAATGGCTCTCCTCCTCGTTCCACTGATGTACAGCACAGTAGTTGCTCAGTCGTCTGCAAAGGATCAACATTTCTAAAAGTTACTGATTACAAGACCAGGAAATTAATAGTCAACATTTCTAACAAGGTAAGAAATTAATATAAGAACTCACAGTAGAGGTACAGTCCTATGATCCCAGCCAGTAACATATGAACTCACAGTAGAGGTACAGTCCTATGATCCCAGACAGTAACATATGAACTCACAGTAGAAGTACAGTCCTATGATTCCCAGACAGTAACATATGAACTCACAGTAGAGGTACAGTCCTATGATCCCAGACAGTAACATATGAACTCACAGTAGAAGTACAGTCCTATGATTCCCAGACAGTAACATATGAACTCACAGTAGAGGTACAGTCCTATGATCCCAGACAGTAACATATGAACTCACAGTAGAGGTACAGTCCTATGATTCCCAGACAGTAACATATGAAATCACAGTAGAGGTACAGTCCTATGATCCCAGACAGTAACATATGAACTCACAGTAGAGGTACAGTCCTATGATCCCAGACAGTAACATATGAACTCACAGTAGAGGTACAGTCCTATGATCCCAGACAGTAACATATGAACTCACAGTAGAGGTACAGTCCTATGATCCCAGACAGTAACATATGAACTCACAGTAGAGGTACAGTCCTATGATCCCAGACAGTAACATATGAACTCACAGTAGAGGTACAGTCCTATGATCCCAGACAGTAACATATGAACTCACAGTAGAGGTACAGTCCTATGATCCCAGACAGTAACATATGAACTCACGGTAGAGGTACAGTCCTATGATCCCAGACAGTAGGAGAACGCTCAACAGCCCCAGACACACTGCTGCAGCTCTTAAAGGTATCTTCTCTGGTTGCTCAAGGTGTGTGTGTGTGTGTGTGTGCACGTGTATGTGTGTCTGTGCGCGTTTGTGTGTGTGTGCGCGAGTGTGTGTGTGTGCGTGCGTGCGTGTTTGTCTCTCTGTGTGTGAATGCATAGATTATATGATTCCATATGCATATTTCCCACAGATCCAGGGTAGCCCTGCAGCAGACACCTTATATGATTCCATATGCATATTTCCCACAGATCCAAGGTAGCCCTGCAGCAGACACCTTTTATGATTCCACATGCATATTTCCCACAGATCCAGGGTAGCCCTGCAGCAGACACCTTATATGATTCCATATGCATATTTCCCACAGATCCAGGGTAGCCCTGCAGCAGACACCTTATATGATTCCATATGCATATTTCCCACAGATCCAAGGTAGCCCTGCAGCAGACACCTTTTATGATTCCACATGCATATTTCCCACAGATCCAGGGTAGCCCTGCAGCAGACACCTTATATGATTCCATATGCATATTTCCCACAGATCCAGGGTAGCCCTGCAGCAGACACCTTATGATTCCATATGCATATTTCCCACAGATCCAGGGTAGCCCTGCAGCAGACACCTTATATGATTCCATATGCATATTTCCCACAGATCCAGGGTAGCCCTGCAGCAGACACCTTATGATTCCATATGCATATTTCCCACAGATCCAAGGTAGCCCTGCAGCAGACACCTTATATGATTCCATATGCATATTTCCCACAGATCCAAGGTAGCCCTGCAGCAGACACCTTATATGATTCCATATGCATATTTCCCACAGATCCAAGGTAGCCCTGCAGCAGACACCTTTTCATTCCTGGTCTCGTAACTGCGTCCAAAGCATGCCACAGTTCTCCCTTCTGTCACCATTAGACTCACCAGGACTAGTACCTACAAAATACAAGACAGGAAATTAGTTTGCTCACGTTTCAGAAGTGTTAAAAAATCCATTGTTTGGTAACTGCCCCTTTCCTCCCCACAGATTCTTCAAAAACAATATAAGTAGCTGGTGCTTACCCTCCCCCTTCAGGTTTCTCTCTTTACTCACTCTCTTCTGAACTCTCAACCAATGTGAACCACATGATGATGTAGGCTGTGTGTCTGCCTCATATGTCTGATTAGCTAAAATAAAAACCCTGCAGCAATTTCAATGAACATTCCAGAAATATATATCTATTGTAGGCGATCTATTAGAATGTAAGCTACAACTTTCTGGGTCTGTTGTAACTAAGGAGTGTGCAGTAGCACAAGCAGGATTATTTGGGGCCAAACTTGAGGTGGGCACCAATATCAATAATTTAATATGATATAGTTTGATATAGTTTCTTTGTATTACCTCTTATCTGATCTAATGTGTTATATTCTCCTACATTACTTTAACATTTCCATTTCTTGATACACAGCCTGTTGTGTGTCAGGGTAGGGTACTGTGACATCAAAAATACACGTTCCAGTTGTACAATGGCTAAGTAAATATGTGTTCTATTCTGACTTTTATTTTGAAAATCTCTCTACTGATGGCATCACAGAACGTAGTACTACTTGAGCACAAGTCTGGTTTTGATCAACCATGACTTGGTCACCGGGGCGAGGGTTTCTGAAGTTGAAGGACCCGAAACACTCCATGAACTCAGGTTACATCACTGATGATGTGTCCAAGTGCATTGCAAAATGTTTTTTTCAAACCCCTTCAGTATACTGTATCATGCACAACAAGTATAGAAACAGTGTCACACTTTAGTGTTTTTGTTCAAGTCTGTGTGTGTACTTGTTTTGTGTGTGTGGATAGAACAGCAGCCTCTGGTAAGACAAGGGGTGGCGGTTTATGTATATTTGTAAACAACAGCTGATGCACGATATCTAAGGAAGTCTTGAGGTTTTGCTCGCCTGAGGTAGAGTATCCCATGATAAGCTGTAGACCACACTATCTACTTAGAGAGTTTTCATCTGTATTTTTCGTAGCTGTCAACATACCACCACAGACCGATGCTGGCACTAAGACCACCGAATCCTACTACACCGGCTCTGATGCTCGTCGGATGTGGCAGGGCTTGCAAACTATTACAGACTATAAAGGGAAGCACCGCCGAGAGCTGCCCAGTGACATGAGCCTACCAGATGAGCTAAATAACTTCTATGCTCGCTTCGAGACAAGTAACAGTGAAACATGCATAAGAGCATCAGCTGTTCCAGACAACTGTGTGATCATGCTCTCCACAGCCGATGTGAGTAAGACCTTTAAACAGGTCAACATTCACAAGACCACAGGACCAGACGGATTACCAGGACGTGTACTCCGAGCATAGGCTGACCAACTGGCAAGTGTCTTCACTGACATTTTCAACCTCTCCCTGTCTGAGTCTGTAATACCAACATGTTTCAAGCAGACCACCATAGTCCCTGTGCCCAAGAACACTAAGGTAACCTGCCTAAATGACTACCGACCCGTAGTCTGTAGCCATGAGTGCTTTGAAAGGCTGGTCATGGCTCACATCAACACCATTATCCCAGAAACCCTAGACCCACTCCAATTTGCATTCCGCCCCAACAGATCCACAGATGATGCAATCTCTAATCTCTAATCAAGGGTGCATGATCTGTCCCCTCCTGTACTCCCTGTTCACTCATGACTGCACGGCCAGGCACGACTACAACACCATCCTTAATTTTGCCCATGACACAACAGTGGTAGGCCTGACCACCGACAACGATGAGACAGCCTATAGGGAGGATGTCAGAGACCTGACCGTGTGGTACAAGGACAACAACCTCTCCCTCAACGTGATCAAGACAAAGGAGTTGATTGTGGACTACAGGAAAAGGAGGACTGAGCATGCCCCCATTCGAATCGGTTGGGCTGTAGTGGAGCAGGTTGAGAGCTTCAAGTTCCTTGGCATTCACAACACCAACAAACTAACATGGTCCAAGCACACCAAGACAGTTGTGAAGAGGGCACGACAAAACCTGTTACCCCTCATGAGAAGGAAAAGATTTGGCATGGGTCCTCAGATCCTCAAAAGGTTCTACAGCTGCACCATCGAGAGCTTTCTGACAGGTTGCATCACTGTATGGCAACTGCTCGGCCTCCTACCGCAAGATAATACAGAGTGCGTAGGGGCCAGCGCATCACTAGGGCCAAGCTTCCTGCCATCCAGGACCTCTATACCAGGCGGTGTCAGAGGAAGGCCCGACAAATTGGCAAAGACACCAGCCAGCCTATTCATAGACTGTAGACTCTGCTGCCACACGGAAAGCGGTACCGGAGCGCCAAGTTTGTCCAAGAAGCTTCTAAACAGCTTCTACCCCCAAGCCATAAGACTCCTGAACATCTAATCAAACGTCTACCCAGACTATTGCCCTATTGTTATTTTACTGCTGCTCTTTAATTATTTGTTACTTTTATTTTTTACTTTTTGGGGGGTATTTTCTTAAAACTACATCGTTGGTTAAGGGCTTGTAAGAATTTCACTGTTGTAATTCAGGAGTAGAAGCAGGTACAGGGAGTGAACCATTTAATATAGATGGACTTGCAATGAGACTGGACCAGTGTCTGGACATAAACATGACTAACAATGCTACTACAGGGAACAACACAGAGGAGCAGACATATATGCAGGGGCAATCAACAAAGTGAGGGAGTCCAGATGAGTCCAATGAGCGCAGCTGCGTTTAATGATGAGAACAGGTGCTATGGTGACGGGTAGCCTGGCGCCCTCGAGCACCAGGAAGGGGGAGCGGGAGCAGGCGTGACAGGTGCATGTGACAAATACAATTTGATTTGGGTGTGTTTGTGATACAGTACGAGAGAGTGAGATATCTTGTTTCTCCACTACAGACACAGTAGATATTTTTCCACCCTAGCAGGATTAGACAACACCTTTGTCTCACCTAAGATATGTTTATGAATATTCATGTGTGGCAGTATAAAAGTCTCAGAGAGAGTTTGAGCAGAGAAGCTGCAGACACTGAACACTGAGATGGTCATTAGTCAGCTGGATCACAGAGACTTTGTGAAAAGCTTCTGTTTAAAACCATCAACGTGGCTTTATATAATTTATCTTACCTTCATAATACAGTTTATTTTATTTTTTGTTGAGTTTAGTCACATAATTTCTCAATTTGCAGGAAGTCAGCAAGTCAGATGTGCATCCAGACTTATTAGCCACTCCTTTCCTTAATCTCTTTCAACCATAGTTTTCAAATCCTCATCAATCCATGGAGCCTTAACAGTTCTAAAAGTCAGTTTCTTAACAGCTGCATGTTTATCAGTTATTGGAAGAAGCAATTTCATAATTGCATCAAGTGCAGCGTCTGGATGCTCCTTATTAACCACATTAGACCAACACATATTTTTTTACATCATCCGCAAAATATTTGGTATGATCTCTTATACACTATTTTAGGCCCATCTTATACATGGAGTGTACAACACATTATGAACATCTTACTAATTGACTTGCACCCCCTTTTGCCCTCAGAACAGCCTTAATTCGTCGGGGCATTGTCAGTAGCATTCCAAAATATTGTTCTTAACTCTTATTTTTCTCAAAACTGCATTGTTGGTTAAGGGCTTTTAAGTAAGCATTTCACGATAAGGTCCACCCACCCCTGTTGTATTCGGCGCATGTGATTTTACTTTTTAAAATGTGATTTATAAGGCACCACGGTCCAGCCCTCTGACATTCTAATTTTCTTCGTTATGGAAATCCCAAGCTCTCTAAGCACTTCTCAGCATGACTTGAATCCGTTTTCCTGTTTAACCGTTCGCAGGTCACCCGCGTAGCACAGGATTACAGCCTCTCGTCCAGAGTGTTGAGTACTTTTACCAAAAGGAAGTGTGCTTCTTCTCGGTCTCCGGTCTAAACTAGCGCCATACAGATAGATTCTGTACCCACTAGCCCACCTTGCGCTACGTGCTTTGTACTGCTTTTTCACTAGAGAACAAGGATACTTTTGAGACTAAGTTAGCCTAGGCCACATGCTTTGTCTTCACTAACAGGGTGCTAGCAATAGCTAGGCTATTAGCCCAAGGGGTGAACACTACCTAGCTAACGCCAGGACTAGCTACAAAGCTACAGTCGGCCAGCACACGCTTAGAGATAGCTCCTTCTGTTATCTCTGCCCTTGGTAATATTACTTCTCCCCTCGTTTAGCTTAAAAGCGCCCTCAATGGCTAGGCTGACCATTCTGTTATTCTCTGTACTATGGTCATGTGGGATTTGTTTGCGGTGCTCTGTCTAAAAAAAGTGCTAACTACAGCTAGGCGTTTAGCCCACTAGACTGTTACTAGCTAACTACGATGGTCAGGCTTGAGTAGCACATGCTTGACAGATCCATCTCTCCCGGAGTTAAGGCTACTGCTTTCCCCTTTACTGGGTGGCCTAAGCCAATCAAATTCCTGGAATTACCATATTCTCCAGTCGAAGCTAGCTCCACACGACTAGCACTACCTTCTTCATGCTGCTATTTCCCCTCCACGGTGGAAGAGAACAGGCAGACTGTTGAGACTCTGTTTGCCCACACTGCAAGACGGAAGCATATAACCACGTCATTTTTTTCAATAATTGTCTTTTTTATTTTGAGAATTCAAAATACGTTGGAGTATAATTCAGCCCAGTGTAATTCAAATGACAAAATACTCAGAAGTAATTCAAATACATATTTTAAATACAGAAATACTGCCCATCTCTGCTAGACTTCGAGTTTGTCACTAACGAATGACAGTTGCTGGCTGCAACACAGACATTTAGAAAAGTAACTGTTGAACGCATGCATCTGTAGTGTAGGATTGTTACTATCTATTCTCAGAGAAATACTGCCTCTTTTTAAATATAATGGTTTAAACAATTACATTTCTGAAACTCTGGTCAGTCAAATTCAATCTCAATTTCACAAATGATGAATACTGTCTCTGCCCTAGGCAATGTTATTGCCACTAGGTGTCATGGTAACACTATTTCATTCTTATGTTCATGCTTCTTTGACCTCAACCAGCTGTCTGCATTCACCAAGATGTATCAGCTATCACCTGGGTCATTCAGACAGTCTGTGTACAGTAGTTGGCCTATTCACAGTTCTATTTTAAATGAGAATTGGGTCAGAAATGTAGATCAGGGACAGCTTTTATAGCATGCCATATTCTTTAACGTAAAAGATAGTTTTGCTTATAGGCCTTATTATTTGACCTACGTTCTAAATATAGATCATCCCTGTTTTATAGTTAACCAGACTAGGTCTCATCTATGGTGTGTGCTAGAGAAGGTTATTACAGGGGTTAAACTGATATACCACGGCTGTCAGACAATCTGCATTCAGGGCTCGAACCACCCAATTTATGAATATAGATTGTCCCTGTTTTATACGTAGGTTATTACAGTGGTGTTTGTAGTTAATAAACCTTTTAAAACCAGTAGAAGCAGGCCATTTCTTCCCTTAAAATGCTCCTAATTGTGTCATCTCTACAGCATTACTGTGAATACCTGTGAACTCCACATTCGAGTAAGATTGTGATGTATTAATTCATCTTAAGTATCTCTAAACTTCCAAAGGATACCATCTAAGCTTTTGGTTACACTTCCTTTAAAAACCCTGTTCATAACAGATCATATAAATGTGCTTATATTGCATGATACTTTCAAGACAGCACAAACATATCAGGGACCAGGCATCCTCTGAATGTGTCATGGAAGGGAAGCCAGAGGGCACAGCTGGCTTGGTGCTTCCAGTAAAGGCTGGCAGCAGGGTGTGCCCACATTGTAGTCAGTCACCTCCTCCCTGCTCCTGGCTCTGACCCCTCTCCTGGCTAGCTTCCCCCTCCGTTGTTGCAGGCTGGCCAGGGAGGCCAGGCACTACTACTGCTGCTAGCCTGCTACTGTTTTTCCAAACATTCATTTCCAACCTCTGCTGTTATCTTTGGCTAAGAATGTGTTAATGGTCACGTCACCCCCACGTAGCAGATGCCGCATGTCCTTCAGAACCCACTATGTGATCACACTTCAATGTAATGCACTGATGTCCTGATGCCAAGTTAGGATCATCACAAAGGGTTTTGTGGTAGTGTGGTGTGTCCTTTGTCCTCATCTCAAGTTCAGGACCTGTATTAATAAAGTGTCTCAGAGTGTTGTGGGCTGATCTAGGATCAGGTCCCCCCCCCGTCCATATAATCTTATTCATTATGCTCTAATAGGCAAAACTGATCACACTCTGAGACGCTTTGTGAATGACCAGATCCCAGGAGTCCTTACAGTTCTCCTGTAAAAGCGGTACCAAACGCCGTTCTACCTCTAAAGCGGTATTATATTTCCCAGTGTTTAGCGTCACTTGACTTTATAGACTCAATGACCCTTCTGAACTTTCCCTGCACTCTGGAGTTGCTCTGAAATGCCTCTTTGTTTTGCTCTGTCTGAAGTTTTGTTCACAGAGATGTTAGAAGGGACAAGGGGAAAGTCAGCTGACTACATGTCTCTTGACATGTCTCTTTACATGTCTCTTTACATGTCTCTCTCTTCTCCCTCTCGTTCTGTCTCTCTTTCTCTTCACATACTTTTTATTGTCACTGTATATAGTATAGTATACCTTCTGTCTTTCTGTCTCTTTCTCTTTTTTTCCACTGTTACAACAATCTGAATTTCCTGATTGCCTTTTCCTGATCAACTAGGTGATTCCAGGCAGTCCAGTCAGGTTTTTCTCTACACAAAGAGAAGTCTGGTGTGAGATTAAAGGAGCACTGTGTGTGTGTGTGTGTGTGTGTGTGTGTGTGTGTGTGTGTGTGTGTGTGTGTGTGTGTGTGTGTGTGTACAGTACACACTGTATGTTTCTTTACATGTCTCTCTCTTCTCCCTCTCGTTCTTTCTCTATCTAAGGGCAGAGGGTAGGAGGCATCTCTGTCACTCTTTGGCCCTGTTGGAATACTCATAAAATGTTTCCTTCCTCTCTTTCTTGAAGTTATTGCTGATCTGACATGGAGAACCTGGTGAAGCAAGATTTCCATTGCATTGCATTCACCAAATATGTCATGTCAGACCAAGGAAGCGAGGAAGGGAAGGCACTTGAAATGAAATGCACCCTGGGAGGGATATCACTACTCCACCCATCCATCCCACTTCAGTCCTGTGGGGCTCTAAACCTCATTGTAAGATCTCGGTCGTATTTATTAGGTACCAAACGGAACAGACTGAAACAGGGAGGCACTATCAAACAGACATGCTAATAGTTCAGTTTCAGTTGCTAAACATTTTGCTATGGTGTAACCTAATGAACAGGAACCAGCTCTGTGCCCCCAGAGAGATGGGAACTAAAGTTAAGCCATGCAGGGTGGGAAGAGCCAAACAGCCATGAGCTCATTGTTGCTGTTCCTGCCAGCGCTGAGCTGAAGGGGTGGGGTGGGGCAGACTTTACACTGAGGCTCCATACCCGGAGCCAGGCCAAGTGTTACGGTAAACAGAGGCTCTGCACTGTAATGTTATTAAACACAGAGTTGGTCCAACCTCTTTGGATTTTCACACCCTAGGCCCGTCGCTCTCTTTCTGTTTCTCTATTTTCTCTGTCTGTCTGTCCGTCTGCCCGTCCGTCTCTCTCTCTCTCTCTGTCTCTCTCTCTCTCTCTCTCTCTCTCTCTCTCTCTCTACAGGACCATTCTGTGGTGTAACGGTGAGAACTAAAGGGAGTTGCTGGGTTGCAGTAGAGGGTAGTTTCCACAAACTGGGTCATTAATTGGTCATAAACGTTTTGTCAAAGTCACAACAATAGAAAAACATAGTGCGCTTAAACTAATACACACAAATTATTGTATTTTTCTTATCTAAATTGACTACATAATTTAAACATTCACAGTGTAGGTTGGAAAAAGTATGTGAACCCCTAGGCTAATGACTTCTCCAAAAGCTAATTGGAGTCAGGAGTCAGCTAACCTGGAGTCCAAGCAATGAGACGATATTGGAGATGTTGGTTAGAGCTGCCCAGCCCTATAAAAAAAACACTCACAAAATTTGAGTTTGCTATTCACAAGAATCATTGTCTGATGTGAACCATGCCTCGAACAAAAGAGATATCAGAAGAATTGTTGACTTGCATAAAGCTGGAAAGGGTTACAAAAGTATTTCTAAAAGCCTTGAAGCTCAACAGGTCCACGGTAACATACATTGTCTAGAAAGTTGGAGAAAGTTCAGCACATATTCTGGTACACAGAGGGACTCTCAGGGACACGAAGGGAACTGTTAGGCCTATTCTCTCTCTCTCTCTCTCTCTCTCTCTCTTTCACTCTCTCTCTCTCTCTTTCACTCTCTTTCACTCTCTCTCTCTCTCATTCACTCTCTCTCTCTCTCTCATTCTCTCTCTCATTCTCTTTCTCTCATTCTCTCTCTCTCTCATTCTCTCTCTCATTCTCTCTCTTGCTCTCTCTCTCTCTCTCTCTCTCATTCTCTCTTGCTCTCTCTCTCTCTCTCTCTCCTTCACTCTCCTTCACTCTTTCTCTTTATTTACTTCTCCTACTCCCCTTCTCCATCCCCTCTTTTTTTCTTTCTCTCTTTCTTTCTTTTTCTCTTTATCTCTCTCTCTCTCTTTCTTTCTCTCTAGTTCTGTCTTTCCTGTCTTGCACCCGCTCATTCCTCTCAATGTTTTATTCCTATCTCCTCTTTTATTATCCCCCCCTCACTTCTCTCATCCACTCTCCCTTTCTCTCCCTCTCTCTCCCTCTCTCCTTCTTTCTCTCTATTTAGTTATTCTACTCTCCTTCTCTCATCCACTCTCCCTCTCTCCTTCTTTCTCTCTATTTAGTTATTCTACTCCCCTTCTCTCATCCACTCTCCCTCTCTCACTCTCTCCCTCTCTCCTTCTTTCTCTCTATTTAGTTATTCTACTCCCCTTCTCTCATCCACTCTCCCACTCTCCTTCTTTCTCTCTATTTAGTTATTCTACTCCCCTTCTCTCATCCAATCTCCCTCTCTCTCTCTCTCTCTCCCACTCTCCTTCTTTCTCTCTATTTAGTTATTCTACTCTCCTTCTCTCATCCACTCTCCCTCTCTCTCCCACTCTCCTTCTTTCTCTCTATTTAGTTATTCTACTCTCCTTCTCTCATCCTCTCTCTCCCTCTCCCTCTCTCTCCCTCTCTCCTTCTTTCTCTCTATTTAGTTATTCTACTCTCCTTCTCTCATCCACTCTCCCTCTCTCTCCCACTCTCCTTCTTTCTCTCTATTTAGTTATTCTACTCTCCTTCTCTCATCCACTCTCCCTCTCTCTCCCACTCTCCTTCTTTCTCTCTATTTAGTTATTCTACTCTCATTCTCTCATCCTCTCTCTCCCTCTCTCTCCCACTCTCCTTCTTTCTCTCTATTTAGTTATTCTACTCTCCTTCTCTCATCCACTCTCCCTCTCTCTCCCACTCTCCTTCTTTCTCTCTATTTCATTATTATACTCCCCTTCTCTCATCCACTCTCTCCCACTCTCTCCCTCTCTCTCCCACTCTCCTTCTTTCTCTCTATTTAGTTATTCTACTCTCCTTCTCTCATCCACTCTCTCTCCCACTCTCCTTCGCTCTCCTTCTTTCTCTCTATTTAGTTATTCTACTCTCCTTCTCCATCCTATCTCTCTCTCTCTCTTACATCCAACCTGGAAGCCAGCCGCACCAATGTGTCGGAGGAAACACCGTGCGCCTGGCGACCTTGGTTAGCGTGCACTGCGCCCGGCCCGCCACAGGAGTCGCTGGTGCGCGAACCCTCCCTAACCCAGACGACGCTTGGCCAATTGTGAATCGCCCCACGGACTGCCGGCTGCGACAGAGCCTGGGCGCGAACCCAAAGTCTCTGGTGGCACAGCTAGCGCTGCGATGCAGTGCCCTAGACCACTGAGCCACCCGGGAGGCCCCGACAATGCATATTAGAGCATAAACCAAGCCATGAGGTCGAAGGAATTGTCCGTAGAGCTCTGAGGATTGTATCAAGGCACAGATCTGGGGAAGGGTACCAAAACAACATTGAAGGTCCCCAAGCACACAGTGGCCTCCATCATTCTTAAATGGACTCTTCCTAGAGCTGGACACCTGGCCAAACTGAGCATACGGATGAGAAGGGCCTTGGTCAGGGAGGTGACCAAGAATCCAATGGTCATTATGACGGAGCTCCAGAGAACCTCTGTGGAGATGGCAGAACCTTCCAAAAGGATGACCACCTCTGCAGCACTCCACCAATCAGGCCTTTATGATAGAGTGGCCAGATGGAAGCCACTCCTCAGTCCTCACTAAAGGACTCAGACTATGAGAAACAAGATTCTCTGGTCTGATGAAAGCAAGATTAAACTCTTTGGTCTGAATGCGAAGTGTCACATCTGGAGGAAATCTGGCGACATCCCTATGGTGAAGCATGGTGGTGGCAGCATCATGCTGTGGGGATGTGTTTCAGCTACAGGGACTGGGAGACTAGTCAGGATCGAGTATAAGATGAACGGAGCAAAGTACAGAGAGATCCTTGATGAAACCTGCTCCAGAGCGCTCAGGACCTCAGACTGGGGTGAAGGTTTACCTTCCAAGAGGACAATGACCTAAGCACACAGCCAAGACAACGCAGGAGTGGCTTCGGGACAAGTCTATGAATGTCCTTGAGTGGCCCAGCAAAAGCCTGGACTTAAACAGAATCGAACACATCTGAAGAGACCTGAAAATGGTTGTGCAGCGACGCTCCCCATCCAACCTGACTGAGCTAGTGAGGATCTGCAGAGAAGAATCGGAGCAATTCCCCAAATACAGGTGTGCCATGTTTATAGCGTCATACCCAAGACTCGAGGCTGTAATCCAAAGCCAAAGGTGCTTCAGCAAAGTACGGAGTGAAGGGTCTGAATACTTAAGTAAATGTGATTTTTCAGTTGTTGTTTTTTCATACTTTTGCAAAAAAAATTAAAACCCTGTTTTTGCTTTTTCATTATCTGGTATTGTGTGGATTTTTCTTTATATCAACTGTAGAATAAGGCAGTGACATAACAACATGTGGAAAAAGTCAAGGGGTTTGAATACTTTCCGAATGCACTGTATGTTTGTATGTGATGGGATGTACAGACATTATGGACAGTATGTGGATAGAATATGTACTATATCTGAAGAATACATGCAGTAGGATAGAATTTTATATATACAGCAATAGTTGAATAGGATGGACTTGACTAGAATATAGTATATACATATTGTTACGCCTCTATGAAGAGGGAACGCAACACCCTGCTACAACTCAACTCTCCGTGAAGTGAAAGAGGTATGGACTGTAGGTGTGAGTAAGGATGACAAAAGGCAGAGAATTTACCATTTACTAGGAATTTATTCCTTCACACGGTAATATGGGGAAAAGGGGCTGGACGGAAACAAAGCAAAGAAAGTGAATATCAAAGCCCCCTCTCCTATCTTACCTGCCTAACCACTACTTACCTAACCTGGCCTCTCCTATCTTACCTGCCTAACCACTACTTACCTCATTTAGCACCACCTGGTGCCCTAACCAAAATACAGGGGGTGGTCCGTCCAGGTCTTACCTAGTGTGCCTAGACAGTGAATATACTACCGGTACATGCACACACACACACTGTGTGGATTATAATTAATGGGCATTTTGGTAGTGGTTGATACATTTTTCGTAAGGGAAAATCCAGTCTGAAACTTTAAAGTGTAAATTACAAACTCCAGAAGCCTTTTTAATTCAACCTTCAAACTTACATTACAAGTGTTTAATTTCCTGCATTTCAAGGAAGTTCTCCTGCAACAGGGTGATCACATTAAGATTCTACATCTGTAGCACCACTCCTCTTATCACAGGAAGATTCACACTTGACTATCTCTCCTCTGTGTCTGTGTCTCTTCTCAGAAAGACAATCAGCTGTAACCTAAACCCAATGTTTGCGCAGCTCAAGCAAATGAACTTCACGGGAATTAAAAGGCCTAGCACTTCGTGGTAATGCTATATCACTGGCAAACGTTGCTGTTAAAAGATACAGATGGAAATAGTGGTGAATAGAATGATGACAGGCTCTATTCTCAGAAGCCAGACGAAAAAAAAGGAGAATGCCAACTGCCTGACTTCAACACCACCTCCATCACAGGAGGTGGTAATGGCTGGAGCGGAATCAGTGGAATGGTATCAAACACATCAAACACATGGTTTCCTGGTGTCTAATGCCATTCCATTCCAGCCATTATTATGAGCCATCCTCCCCTCAGCAGCCTCCACTGATCTCCATTGTATATGCTAACATAGCTCTAGCATGCTGTTATACAACTCATAATGCTGCAGGACTGCAGCAGCCAGCTTAGAGCCTCTGTTACTCGTCTACCTCTGTCGTTTCTACAGACGTGGTGTTGATGGATGTGTTACTGCGTGTGTTTTTACTGCCCTCTAATGACGGTCTCTTCTGTCCCCTGTGGTGTTTGATGCTACTACTTCGTGGTTTACACTCCTCCTCCCAGACAGAGATATAATGGAACCAAACACTGCCATTCTATTGCCATTCTGTTTCAATGTCCACACTAGAATACTAATGCAGCTTTAAGCTAAGAATGTACACAGCATCAAATGAACCTTACTATACTGAGTAAAAATATAAACATCAAATGAACCTTACTATACTGAGTAAAAATATAAACATCAAATGAACCTTACTATACTGAGTAAAAATATAAACATCAAATGAACCTTACTATACTGAGTAAAAATATAAACATCAAATGAACCTTACTATACTGAGTAAAAATATAAACATCAAATGAACCTTACTATACTGAGTAAAAATATAAACATCAAATGAACCTTACTATACTGAGTAAAAATATAAACATCAAATGAACCTTACTATACTGAGTAAAAATATAAACATCAAATGAACCTTACTATACTGAGTAAAAATATAAACATCAAATGAACCTTACTATACTGAGTAAAAATATAAACATCAAATGAACCTTACTATACTGAGTAAAAATATAAACATCAAATGAACCTTACTATACTGAGTAAAAATATAAACATCAAATGAACCTTACTATACTGAGTAAAAATATAAACATCAAATGAACCTTACTATACTGAGTAAAAATATAAACATCAAATGAACCTTACTATACTGAGTAAAAATATAAACATCAAATGAACCTTACTATACTGAGTAAAAATATAAACATCAAATGAACCTTACTATACTGAGTAAAAATATAAACATCAAATGAACCTTACTATACTGAGTAAAAATATAAACATCAAATGAACCTTACTATACTGAGTAAAAATATAAACATCAAATGAACCTTACTATACTGAGTAAAAATATAAACATCAAATGAACCTTACTATACTGAGTAAAAATATAAACATCAAATGAACCTTACTATACTGAGTAAAAATATAAACATCAAATGAACCTTACTATACTGAGTAAAAATATAAACATCAAATGAACCTTACTATACTGAGTAAAAATATAAACATCAAATGAACCTTACTATACTGAGTAAAAATATAAACATCAAATGAACCTTACTATACTGAGTAAAAATATAAACATCAAATGAACCTTACTATACTGAGTAAAAATATAAACATCAAATGAACCTTACTATACTGAGTAAAAATATAAACATCAAATGAACCTTACTATACTGAGTAAAAATATAAACATCAAATGAACCTTACTATACTGAGTAAAAATATAAACATCAAATGAACCTTACTATACTGAGTAAAAATATAAACATCAAATGAACCTTACTATACTGAGTAAAAATATAAACATCAAATGAACCTTACTATACTGAGTAAAAATATAAACATCAAATGAACCTTACTATACTGAGTAAAAATATAAACATCAAATGAACCTTACTATACTGAGTAAAAATATGAACATCAAATGAACCTTACTATACTGAGTAAAAATATAAACATCAAATGAACCTTACTATACTGAGTAAAAACATAAACATCAAATGAACCTTACTATACTGAGTAAAAATATAAACATCAAATGAACCTTACTATACTGAGTAAAAATATAAACATCAAATGAACCTTACTATACTGAGTAAAAATATAAACATCAAATGAACCTTACTATACTGAGTAAAAATATAAACATCAAATGAACCTTACTATACTGAGTAAAAATATAAACATCAAATGAACCTTACTATACTGAGTAAAAATATAAACATCAAATGAACCTTACTATACTGAGTAAAAATATAAACATCAAATGAACCTTACTATACTGAGTAAAAATATAAACATCAAATGAACCTTACTATACTGAGTAAAAATATAAACATCAAATGAACCTTACTATACTGAGTAAAAATATGAACATCAAATGAACCTTACTATACTGAGTAAAAATATAAACATCAAATGAACCTTACTATACTGAGTAAAAATATAAACATCAAATGAACCTTACTATACTGAGTAAAAATATAAACATCAAATGAACCTTACTATACTGAGTAAAAATATGAACATCAAATGAACCTTACTATACTGAGTAAAAATATAAACATCAAATGAACCTTACTATACTGAGTAAAAATATAAACATCAAATGAACCTTACTATACTGAGTAAAAATATAAACATCAAATGAACCTTACTATACTGAGTAAAAATATGAACATCAAATGAACCTTACTATACTGAGCAAAAATATAAACATCAAATGAACCTTACTATACTGAGTAAAAATATAAACATCAAATGAACCTTACTATACTGAGTAAAAATATAAACATCAAATGAACCTTACTATACTGAGTAAAAATATAAACATCAAATGAACCTTACTATACTGAGTAAAAATATAAACATCAAATGAACCTTACTATACTGAGTAAAAATATAAACATCAAATGAACCTTACTATACTGAGTAAAAATATAAACATCAAATGAACCTTACTATACTGAGTAAAAATATAAACATCAAATGAACCTTACTATACTGAGTAAAAATATGAACGCAGCACGCAACCATTTCAAAGAGTAGTCTATTGAAATAAACTAATTATGCCTATAGATTTCATATGACTGGGAATACAAATACAGTATGTATCTGTTGGTCACAGATGCCCCCCCCCCCCCAAAAAAAAAGTAGGGGCATGGATCAGAAAACCAGTCAGTATCTGATGTGATGATCATAATCTAATGATCTAAATCTAATGATCATAATCTTTTCCTCAAAGAAGTTCATGAATTTATCAATGCTGAAGTGAAAGCCATCCTCTCTTGGAGAATGCTGCTTTTTAGTTAGCTTTGCGACAGTATCAAAAATACATTTTGGATTGTTCTTATTTTCCTCAATTAAGTTGGAAAAACAGGATGATCGAGCAGCAGTAAGGGCTCTTCGATACTGCACAGTACTGTCTTTCCAAGCTAGTTGGAAGACTTCCAGTTTGGTGTGGCGCCATTTCCGTTCCAATTTTCTGGTATTTTCTGTGTACCAGGGAGCTAGTTTCTTATGACAAATGCTTTTGGTTTTTAGGGGTGCGACTGCATGTAGGGTATTGCGCAAGGTTAAATTGAGTTCCTCAGTTAGGTGGTTAACTGATTTTTGTACTTTGACATCCTTAGGTAGGCGGAGGGAGTCTGGAAGGGCATCTAGGAATCTTTGGACTGTCCGAGAATTTATAGCACGACTTTTGAAGATCCTTGGTTGGGGTCTGAGCAGATTATTTGTTGAGATTGCAAACGTAATAAAATGGTGGTCCGATAGTCCAGGATTATGAGCAAAAACATTGAGATCCACAACATTTATTCCACGGGACAAAACTAGGTCCAGAGTATGACTGTGGCAGTGAGTAGGTCTGGAGACATGTTGGACAAAACCCATTGAGTCGATGATGGCTCCAAAAGTCTTTTGGATTGGGTATGTGGACTTTTCCATGTGAATATTAGAATATTATCTGCCATGACTAGAAGGTCCGATAGGAATTCAGCGAATGGGGCACTCTGTTCACAACGATGACATCAGCAAACAGCTCGCCCACATGACGCCATACAAGGGGTCTGCGGCTGTGAGGCCGGTTAGACGTACTGTCAAATTTTCTAAAACAACGCTGGAGATGGCTTATGGTCAAGAAATGAACATTAAATTCTCTGGCAGCAGCTCTAGTGGACATTTCTGCAGTCAGCATGACAATTGCACGCTCCCTCAAAACATGAGACATTTGTGCATTGTGTTGTGTGACAAACTGCACATTTTATAATGGCCTTTTATTGTCCCCAGCACAAGGTGCACCTGTGTAATGATCATGCTGTTTAATCAGCTTCTTGATATATTAAGCCTGTCAGGTGGATGGATGACCTTGGCAAAGGAGAAATGCTCACTAACAGGGATGTAAAGAAATATGTGCACAACATTTGAGTGAAATAAGCTTTTTGTGCTTATGAAAAATGTCTGGGATCTTTTATTTCCATGACTGACCCAGCAGACTCGGACCAGCTCTGCAACACTGTCTCCTCACAAGGAGCCACCATTGGAAGACACGAGGAGTTACTACATTACCTTATGGAAGGATTCCACACCTTGGTGGAACACCATGCCATCAGTGCAATGTTGGAACAATTTCGCTGACTATCTATTAGGCAGCAAGCCACAACAGAAACCTCCCAGACTGAATTCCAGAGAGAATCCGATGTCACCCGAGTTCTCTCAGAAATCATAGAGGACCTCCTTCGGCGCCCATGCATCTGTGCAGGGCTAGATTGTCCCCTGAGGAATGTTTACGCAGACTGAGCTCTAAAAGCTGTCTGTAATGTGAAACTTACATACTTACATTACATATCTACCTGTCCAATAAAAATCCCAGGCTCATCAGTAGGTATGAGTACGCTGGTGGGCCATACAGGGAGTCTCCCATCTCCTATTACTCATACTCCTCTTCATGCTATCTTGTTTTGGAGTGACAGGTCTAAATTTCTCTTGGTGCTCTTGAACTCCTGGTGTCGGAGCTGGGTATCTCCACACAACTCCTCTCCGTTCCTCTGGACACCAGAGCATTGGACGGGTGCTCTGTTGGCAGGGTCAGTCACGGTACAATTCCTATCAACCTGCGAGTGTCAGTAAATCACAGTGAGACCATGCAGTTCCTGCTCACTGAATCTTATCATGCACCCGTGGTTTTGCGATTGTCATGGCCCCAGAGGCACAACCCCCTGATCAACTGGGTTCAATCTTGGGTTGGAGCCTGTTCTGCAATGCGCATTGCCTCAAGGCGGTGCAGCTCAAACCTGGACGTTCTTAGGTAAAGCCTCGGATTTCTCTGCCGTTCCCGCAGAGTATCAGGACCTTTTCAATAAGTTCCACATTCCTCCGCATCAACCCTATGACTGAGACATTGACCAAGACCATAGAAGGGTATACTGAGGACACTGAAGGCAGGGATCATTCGTCCTTCTTCCTCCCCTGAGCAAGAGGAAGAGGTCAACATACCCTCAGTCCAGATGTTCGTCTGCCACTGTCGGCGTACCTGGAAGAGAGTGGACTGCCACCGAACCTCGGCTCCCGCTATCTTCTCGGGCAGAGGGTATGGCTATCTACTCGGCATCTGCCCCTCCAGGTGGAGTCCCACAAACTTTCCCCCAGTTTCATCGGTCCTTTCCACATCTCTAAAATCTGTGGCCCCTCTGCTGTTTGTCTTCTGTTGCACTGGACCCTCCGTATCATCCTACGTTTCATGTGTCGAAGATAATGCATCTGGGTCTCATCCTGAATCATGAGACACATAGACCACGTAGGCCAAGTTCTCAGACTGCTTAACACCAAGTAACTGATGCTTCCAAACCCTGTGGTGGGAGGGTGTATGTTCGTATCATGTGCCTTAGATATGCTGCTTTAAACGTCATGCTTAAATGAAAAATTATCCTTTCAAGTCATGTTGTGAACTTAACCAAGGTTATATGCCTGGACCTACAAGGACAGTTGAATCATTGTACCTGATAATTGTATCTGGATAGTGTCTACTCAAAACTATTATCAGATGAGGAATGTGCACATGTGTAATATTTGTATAATGATTGTGTTTTCTGGGGAGTTTCATTCCATGGATTCTGATTGGTGGAATAGAGATACTGCAGGTTTAACTGGCCTTTACACAGTGGCAGTAGTTCCAAACATGTTCCACCCCCTTTGACTTCCAGAGATAGAACTGATGTGAATGGATTCATGTTTCACTCCTCATGAGAATGAAGGCCTAGTTGAATCATCATTATTCCATAGAAATCAAGAAACAATGAATTTGTGTTCATTGAGCAAAAGAGAAAGGGACTTCTTACTTCAGTTAAACGTTCCCTTATTTGTCCTCGTATGGAACAGAAAGTGACAATATAGTGAAAATGCCCATCTGTGCACTGATGAAATTAAAACTGTATTTTCCAGAATTAGGTGAAGACCTATCATTTCAGTGAAGACCTTTCTTGAGTGTTGTAAAGCTGCCGATTTAGGGGAAAAGACTTAGGGTTCTCTGAACACTTCAAAGAATGTATTCTAGGCAGTCGTCTTGCAGCAGCCCTTTTCCTGGAAACTGGCTGGAGTTGTTTGACAAACAGTTTACCTGAGTCAGATTTGCACATTGATAAGAGATGTATAGAGCTTCAAGTACCAGGGCTTTTCAAGTGAGGTTTCATTTTCGTAGAGCCCACAAGGAGGAGGTTTGGTTGTTTCACTTACGTTTGCCTGTGTGTGTGTGTGTGTGTGTGTGTGTGTGTGTGTGTGTGTGTGTGTGTGTGTGTGTGTGTGTGTGTGTGTGTGTGTGTGTGTGTGTGTGTGGGGGTGTGTGTGTGTGTGTGTGTGTGTGTGTGTGTGTGGGGGTGTGTGTGTGTGTGTGTGTGTGTGTGTGCACACACGCACACACGCACACACACACACACACACACACACACACACACACACACACACACACACACCCACCCACCCACCCACCCCACCACACAGACACAAACACACACTGCTTTCCAGCAAGCTGGTATCGTCTTACCTCTCCCCCCACCAGAACTTCAATACAGTATAACAGTATAACGTCCCTTTAAACACAATGTACAGTGTCCTATTTGTCAATACAATGTACACAGTGTCCTATTTGTCATTACAATGTACACCGTGTTCTGTGTCTTGATATACAGTATGTCATGTTGTGTCTCTACATGGGAAGGGATGTGGAGATTATACAGTCTGGATCAGTAGGATGCGTTCCTGTGTGTTTTCCCCAAGAAGAAGAAGAAAACAGTAGACTAGAATACAGTAGACTAGAATACAGTAGAATGGAATACAGTGGAATAGAATATATTAGAATAGAATACATCAGAATAGAAAACAGTAGACTAGAATACAGTAGAATAGAATACATCAGAATAGAATATAGTAGAATAGAATACAGTAGAATAGAATACAGTAGGCTAGAATACATTATAATAGAATACAGTAGAATGGAATACAGTAGAATATAATACAGTAGAATGGAATACAGTAGAATATAATACATTACAATAGAATACATTAGAATAAAATACAGTAGACTAGAAGACAGTAGAATGGAATACAGTAGACTAGAATACCGTAGAATAGAATACAGTAGTATGGAATACAGTAGAATGGAATACAGTAGAATAGAATACAGTAGAATAGTGGGAATAATAGGCGTCAGGTAGCCTAGCGGTTAAGAGCATTGGGCCACTAACCGAAAGGTCAGTGGTTTGAATCCCCGAGCCGACTAGGTGCAAAAATCTGTCGATGTCCCCTTGACCAAGGTACTTAACCTTCATTGCGCCTGTAAGTCTGCTAAATGACAAAACATATAAATGTAGTAGAATAGATTATACAACAGGTGGGTCAAATCCTGAATGCTGATTGGTTAAAACCGCATTCCAGCCGATGTCTATTCCACAAGTTTCCACAGGCTAAATATGTTATGTTAAAATGCATATTTACTCTGTTCCATCTGATTGTGCAATCCACTGTCTCATCAGCCCAGCCAGGCAATTTAGAATCTTGATCTCCACTATAAAAAGCATCTAGACATTATCTCACATTTCTTTTATACTAACATTTCATTTTCAAAGCGGAGATTTGTATAAATGTCTCCCCGACATTTGTAACATTGTTTCGATATTCAAATTCAATCTCCAGCTGTCCAATAGTAAATAACGTGTCGGGAGTCGGGATGAGACAGAGAGGCAGGCAGCTTTTCAAAGCCAGTCGAAATCATGAATCAGTATCATTTTTATGGAAAAATACAAACAACTATCATTAGAAAACAGATCAAAAGAAATGAAGTGCAGCTAGTTTGCTGTCTTTCCAGCTTCAGGACCCAGCTTCAGGTCTCTAGATACAGAACAAAAAGACTGAACGACTAGGTCTCGTCCATAGATACAGAACAAAAAGACTGAACGACTAGGTCTCGTCCATAGATACAGAACAAAAAGACTGAACGACTAGGTCTCGTCCATAGATACAGAACAAAAAGACTGAACGACTAGGTCTCGTTCATAGATACAGAACAAAAAGACTGAACGACTAGGTCTCGTTCATAGATACAGAACAAAAAGACTGAACGACTAGGCCTTGTTCATAGATACAGAACAAAAAGACTGAACGACTAGGTCTCGTCCATAGATACAGAACAAAAAGACTGAACGACTAGGTCGCGTTTCTAGCAACTGAACTACCAGCCGGCTTGGGTAGCAACCCTAGATTTGTGTTGGGACTATATCTTGTGGAAGGATGAAATAGCATGAATAAATAAATCAAATAGTTTTTAATTAAAATATTTGAATCATTATTTGAAAATGTTGGTAAACCCACTCTATAAAAGTGATAATGTCTTCGAAGCCGGTGTTTGGAGGATATATTGGCATGGTTTGCCTGCCCTTGACTTCACCTCAGGCCTGACAACACCCATGCCAATATTTCCTCCAAACACAGGCTTCTCAGGCATTATCACTTAAATAGAATACAACAGAATATAATAGAATTCAATAGAATATATATAGATGTCAGAACTCCTACAATGATTCTAGTGTGGTTTTAGAACCACCACAGACCCCCTGGGGATGCCGTGGGGAAACCTGCACTCAAGGTCCTTCTTCCTGGCAGATGACATACAGGTTTATCCCTCGCTGTGTAAACCCTGTGTGCTTCTCAGGGTGTAGTAGCTGCCTTTTCTACTGTATTTAGTCTATTCATATACAGACACCCACCCCTCACGCTTACCCCTCTTTCCCCTCATAATGGAAGCTGAGGTTTTATCGAACACACACCCACACTGCCCTTAGGTAATCTTAGCTAGTCTGACTAAAATCCAAGTATTACTAAGCCATATGTGATGAAGTTAATAAGGAAATGGAATGACTGCTGTGGGTTTCAGTGTTGTCATAGCCACCGTCCTAACACAGGGGTCTCAACCATGTCACTTGCTTATAGTGACGCAGGGGGGCAGCCAGGGTTTCCACTCTCAGAAAGGGAACGAAACAGACAGAGAGAGAGAAAGAGCTAAACAAAGAGGAAGAGAAAGGGGGTGAGAGAGAGAGAGAGAGAAAGAGAGAGAGAAAGAGAGAGAGAGAGCATGAAAGAGAGAGCATGAAAGAGAGAGAGAAAGAAAGAGGGAGAGAGCATGAAAGAGAGAGAGAGAGCAGGAAAAAGAGAGGGAGATAGAGAGCATGAAAGAGAGAGAGAGAGAGAGAGATAGAGAGATAGAGAGAGAGAGCAGGAAAGAGAGAGAGAGAGAGAGAGAGAGCAGGAAAGAGACAACCCCCAGCTCTCATATCACACATTAACAAGTTTTCAGGGGTCTCTTTCGGTTTCTAAAATCCTTTCAAAGAAATCTCTCTATAGCTTTGCCCCTTAGCCTGATTCTCTGTGAGGAAATGGCATTCATATGAAAACCTTATTTCATGATGAGATAGTCATTATGCTGTAAATCATTATTTGGGTTGTGAGGTATGAATTATGTGGTTTGAATTAACTGTTAATAATAAATCAATAAAATCTTAACAATGAATATAAAAACGAGAGAGAATATGTACCTCCTTAAAAGCTTATGAAGCTGGCCATTGCTCTGCTGAGTCTAGAGAGACTCAAGCACAAATTCCAACCCTGTGATTCAGTGGTTGGCAGGAAAAGAGCTTTTTTAGATAATTGTTCTCTTTCCTAATACTCCAATAAAACATGCTGGTTATCCGAGGTGGGAGACTCACACCCTACTCAAGAACAGTAAACCTTCTCTTGATAAAGAGATTTCATGTTTGCTCTTACTGTAATATGTACTGTACACTGTAGATGGACCAGATACTGTCAGTAAATTGGTATGTATGGATCAATATTGGTGTGAGCTGTCTCAATGACTTATAGGAAATGGGATGGGATTTCTGAATAGAGAATGAATGGGCTGCTCTGAGTTGCTGATTGGTGTGGCCTCAATTGAGTGCTTTGCCTCTGAGTGTTTGCCTCACGGTGTCCCGTCATGGCTTGGTCAATATCCTGCCTCAGTTTCCAAATGCTTTCAGATGTGTGACTGAGTAATATCACTAGTGTAAGATAGATAGGGAGGAAATTTAGACAGAGAAAGAGATAGCTGTTGATGTAAGTAGGTTGCTTAGTAGAGTGGAGCTGGGAGGATTAGGTTATGTGTGTGTGTGTGTGTGTGTGTGTGTGTGTGTGTGTGTGTGTGTGTGTGTGTGTGTGTGAGAGAGAGAGAGAGAGAGAGAGAGAGAGAGAGAGAGAGAGAGAGAGAGAGAGAGAGAGAGAGAGAGAGAGAGAGAGAGAGAGAGAGAGAGAGAGAGAGAGAGAGAGAGAGAGAGAGAGAGATGAGCATGCTCACACACACAAACACACAGGGGCTTGCCTCTTGCTCAAGGCATGTTGTGACCGACATCTGAAGGATTTCCTGATATGGCATGTGAGTCACAATTCTCAGAGACCACAATCAGTTCCTCGAATTGTTGCAGAGATTCACCCCCACCCCACCTCTTTTATGCCATTCAGTCTCTCATTCATACAGCTGTGGTCTGGGATGGGCAAAAAATACCAATTATAAAATACAATTACAAAATACGATAAAGATCAATGTATCAAAGTAAACTACAAAATACTTGTATTTTGAAATGTATTTAATTAAAATACATGTATTTTGAAATAAAGAGAAATACATTTGCTAGTAGCCAGCCCGAACAGCAAACAACATTCTCAGTAACTAACGGTTACAGTAGTGTTTTACTTGCTATGACTGTGATATGTTGTTTATCTATTAGTTGAATGTACTGACTGGAAGTCACTCTGGATAAGAGTATCTGCTACATGACCTAAATGTAAACGTACATTTGAAAATGAAAATATCAAAATCAACTGCAAAGCACATTGGGTATTATTATCGGCCTTGAATCGGGACGGAGCTCTTTAGAATAGCGCGTTGCAATTGTTCATTTTTACATGTAAATGTATATTTAGTTAATTGAGCAGATGCTCTTGTCACACCATAGTGCCATCAGACTTCTGATACCAATGCAGGTTGAAAGGAGGCCACAAAATGGGGAACTGCTATAAAAAAAAATGGTACACAAAAGTATTTTGACAATGAAAATTACAGCCCTCGAAAGTATCGTGTTACAAAATACATTGGAGTGTAGTTCAGACAATGACAAAATACTCAAAAGTAATTGAAATACATATTTTAAATATACGTAACAGAAATAGTGCTCATTTCTGGCTGTGGCTGGCCATTCTAAATTCAGTGATGTTATCAGTGACAGGACTCTACATGTGTGAATGCTGAAGTTATAGTATTTTCAGCCTACCGACATGAAAAAAAAACGAGTTTACCACAGAACAATAGAGTACTTACTGTAGAATTCTATAGTAAACTGTAGTATTGTAATGGAGATGCCTGGAGTTGAGAAGCAGGTGCAAGGTGTGAGTTTAATAATACAAGAACCACAGACCGATACAAACCGAGCGTGTCATCTGGTCATGACACACATAACCAATACTGCCCAGGGAATGGAACTAAGGGAGTGACAGATATAGGGGAGGTAATCAGTGAAATTATGGAGTCCAGGTGTGTCTCATGATGAGGCGCAGGTGTGCGTAGTGATGGTGACAGGTGTGCGTAGTGATGGTGACAGGTGTGCGTAGTGATGGTGACAGGTGTCCGTAGTGATGGTGACAGGTGTCCGTAGTGATGGTGACAGGTGTCCGTAGTGATGGTGACAGGTGTGCGTAGTGATGGTGACAGGTGTCCGTAGTGATGGTGACAGGTGTCCATAGTGATGGTGACAGGTGTCCGTAGTGATGGTGACAGGTGTCCGTAGTGATGGTGACAGGTGTGCGTAGTGATGGTGACAGGTGTGCGTAATGATGGTCTTCAGAGCCAGTGATTAGTAAACCGTCAACGTGGAACGCCGGAGAGGGAGAGCGGCAGTAGATGTGGGGAGGTAATCAGTACTGGCACTGTTCCAGCAGGTCTTCCGTGTTTCAGCTACTGCCGCTCCCCCACTCCAGTGTTTGACTTTGCCAGTATTTTTAGTATTAGTATTTTTAATTAGTATTTTTCCATTAGATTTCCTGAAGGAGAAAACATCCACTTCTATGTCAAAGATAATACAACAAAAACACTATAGTAAATAGTACAGTAATGTCCACATAAAACAAAATATTACAGTACACTACAGTCTGCAAAAACACTATAGTAATTACTACAGTAATGTCCACAGTTTCCTTTTGCTACAGTATTTATACTATAGTTAACTGTAAATACAACAGTATACTACAATTAGTACTACAGTAAAGTCCACAAAAACACTACTGTGAATACTGTAGTATTTATACCATAACAGACTATAGTATTTCTTCATGTGGGTATATCTCACTCATCTTCCTATCCGGAAAGAGCAGATTTCATATCTATGTTTACGTCTCAAGTGGCACCCTATTCTCTATGTAGTGCACTACATTTGACTGAGACCCATAGGGCTCTGGTCAAAAGTAATGCACTATATAAGGAATAGGGTACCACTTGGCACACAACCTATGTCTATGTATGCTATCTATTCCTGTAATCACCGCACCACCCTAATCATGACATTATGATGAAATGACCAAACAGATGTCTCAGTCTTCAGGTGAAATGTCCAAACAGATGTCTCAGTCTTCAGGTGAAATTACCAAACAGATGTCTCAGTCTTCAGGTGAAATGGCCAAACAGATGTCTCAGTCTTCAGGTGAAATTACCAAACAGATGTCTCAGTCTTCAGGTGAAATGGCCAAACAGATGTCTCAGTCTTCAGGTGAAATTACCAAACAGATGTCTCAGTCTTCAATCAGAAACCGATATAACCAAAATAGTACTACTGTAGTGCATGGTCTTATGAAGTATTGGATATGCACTTCTGCTCTAGAAGATATGAAGTTATGGCCATGTTCCAGAGCATCACTTCTGCACTAGAAGATATGAAGTTATGGCCATGTTCCAGAGCATCACTTCTGCACTAGAAGATATGAAGTTATGGCCATGTTCCAGAGCATCACTTCTGCACTAGAAGATATGAAGTTATAGCCATGTTCCAGAGCATCACTTCTGCACTAGAAGATATGAAGTTATGGCCATGTTCCAGAGCATCACTTCTGCTCTAGAAGATATGAAGTTATGGCCATGTTCCAGAGCATCACTTCTGCACTAGAAGATATGAAGTTATGGCCATATTTCGAGAGCATCACTTCTGCACTAGAAGATATGAAGTTATGGCCATGTTCCAGAGCATCACTTCTGCTCTAGAAGATATGAAGTTATGGCCATGTTCCAGAGCATCACTTCTGCACTAGAAGATATGAAGTTATGGCCATGTTCCAGAGCATCACTTCTGCACTAGAAGATATGAAGTTATGGCCATGTTCCAGAGCATCACTTCTGCACTAGAAGATATGAAGTTATGGCCATGTTCCAGAGCATCACTTCTGCACTAGAAGATATGAAGTTATGGCCATGTTCCAGAGCATCACTTCTGCACTAGAAGATATGAAGTTATGGCCATGTTCCAGAGCATCACTTCTGCACTAGAAGATATGAAGTTATGGCCATGTTCCAGAGCATCACTTCTGCACTAGAAGATATGAAGTTATGGCCATGTTCCAGAGCATCACTTCTGCACTAGAAGATATGAAGTTATGGCCATGTTCCAGAGCCTCACTTCTGCTCAGTCGGTGATCAGTGACTGCGCAGAATCTTTTTTTTTTTTTTTTACCAGAATTTTGCAACCCCAGATGCTATCAAACACAACCAGGTCATGAGTTGTTCAATGTCAAGTTCATGGATATCTGATCCGTTACCAGAGTATTTCTAAAGAAAGCAGTCGCCAGCAGGAAGGACACACTTAACAGTCACTATTTCATCAAAACCTCACTATGGAGGCAAATGTATTACATCACACCATCTAGTCCTTTTTCCTGGATTTAACTAGACAGATAGTCATTGAGATTGGATCTCTATTACACAATGCCATGGAGAAGGTCCAGTTGGTGAGAACAACCACCAGTATGGTGTCTATATTAGGATAGAAGTCCTGCTGAGATGAGGCTTTCCTAATATGGACACCGTACACAGTCATTTCCCTTGCTGATGGTAAGGAAAATGATACATTTCCCCTCACTGTGTGGAATACATACCAGTAAAGAAGCTGCAGTTTCATCAACGATGAAACAGACACACAACCACAGCCACCCCCCCCCCCCATACACGCCCACACACCATACCAACACACACACACACACACACACACACTTCCACCCTACACACATACACAACCACACATACAGTATACACCACACCTGCAGTCCCCTTCCCAGTAGGGTGCAACAGAGCTGTCCTACTGCAGCAGACATACAGTATACACCACACCTGCAGTCCCCTTCCCAGTAGGGTGCAACAGAGCTGTCCTACTGCAGCAGACATACAGTATACACCACACCTGCAGTCCCCTTCCCAGTAGGGTGCAACAGAGCTGTCCTACTGCAGCAGACATACAGTATACACCACACCTGCAGTCCCCTTCCCAGTAGGGTGCAACAGAGCTGTCCTACTGCAGCAGACATACAGTATACACCTCACCTGTAGTCCCCTTCCCAGTAGGGTGCAACAGAGCTGTCCTACTGCAGCAGAGTACAGTATACACCACACCTGCAGTCCCCTTCCCAGTAGGGCGCAACAGAGCTGTCCTACTGCAGCAGAGTACAGTATACACCACACCTGTAGTCCCCTTCCCAGTAGGGTGCAACAGAGCTGTCCTACTGCAGCAGAGTACAGTATACACCACACCTGTAGTCCCCTTCCCAGTAGGGTGCAACAGAGCTGTCCTACTGCAGCAGAGTACAGTATACACCACACCTGTAGTCCCCTTCCCAGTAGGGTGCAACAGAGCTGTCCTACTGCAGCAGAGTACAGTATACACCACACCTGCAGTCCCCTTCCCAGTAGGGTGCAACAGAGCTGTCCTACTGCAGCAGACATACAGTATACACCACACCTGCAGTCCCCTTCCCAGTAGGGTGCAACAGAGCTGTCCTACTGCAGCAGAGTACAGTATACACCTCACCTGCAGTCCCCTTCCCAGTAGGGTGCAACAGAGCTGTCCTACTGCAGCAGAGTACAGTATACACCACACCTGTAGTCCCCTTCCCAGTAGGGTGCAACAGAGCTGTCCTACTGCAGCAGACATACAGTATACACCACACCTGCAGTCCCCTTCCCAGTAGGGTGCAACAGAGCTGTCCTACTGCAGCAGACATACAGTATACACCACACCTGCAGTCCCCTTCCCAGTAGGGTGCAACAGAGTTGTCCTACTGCAGCAGACATACAGTATACACCACACCTGCAGTCCCCTTCCCAGTAGGGTGCAACAGAGCTGTCCTACTGCAGCAGACATACAGTATACACCACACCTGCAGTCCTCTTCCCAGTAGGGTGCAACAGAGCTGTCCTACTGCAGCAGACATACAGTATACACCACACCTGCAGTCCCCTTCCCAGTAGGGTGCAACAGAGCTGTCCTACTGCAGCAGACATACAGTATACACCACACCTGCAGTACCCTTCCCAGTAGGGTGCAACAGAGCTGTCCTACTGCAGCAGAGTACAGTATACACCACACCTGCAGTCCCCTTCCCAGTAGGGTGCAACAGAGCTGTCCTACTGCAGCAGACATACAGTATACACCTCACCTGTAGTCCCCTTCCCAGTAGGGTGCAACAGAGCTGTCCTACTGCAGCAGAGTACAGTATACACCACACCTGCAGTCCCCTTCCCAGTAGGGTGCAACAGAGCTGTCCTACTGCAGCAGACATACAGTATACACCACACCTGCAGTCCCCTTCCCAGTAGGGTGCAACAGAGCTGTCCTACTGCAGCAGACATACAGTATACACCTCACCTGTAGTCCCCTTCCCAGTAGGGTGCAACCGAGCTGTCCTACTGCAGCAGAGTACAGTATACACCACACCTGCAGTCCCCTTCCCAGTGGGGTGCAACAGAGCTGTCCTACTGCAGCAGACATACAGTATACACCACACCTGCAGTCCCCTTCCCAGTAGGGTGCAACAGAGCTGTCCTACTGCAGCAGAGTACAGTATACACCACACCTGCAGTCCCCTTCCCAGTAGGGTGCAACAGAGCTGTCCTACTGCAGCAGACATACAGTATACACCACACCTGCAGTCCCCTTCCCAGTAGGGTGCAACAGAGCTGTCCTACTGCAGCAGAGTACAGTATACACCACACCTGTAGTCCTCTTCCCAGTAGGGTGCAACAGAGCTGTCCTACTGCAGCAGAGTACAGTATACACCACACCTGCAGTCCCCTTCCCAGTAGGGTGCAACAGAGCTGTCCTACTGCAGCAGAGTACAGTATACACCACACCTGCAGTCCCCTTCCCAGTGGGGTGCAACAGAGCTGTCCTACTGCAGCAGACATACAGTATATACCACACCTGTAGTCCCCTTCCCAGTAGGGTGCAACAGAGCTGTCCTACTGCAGCAGACATCACACCTGTAGTCCCCTTCCCAGTAGGTTGCAACAGAGCTGTCCTACTGCAGCAGACATACAGTATACACCACACCTGCAGTCCCCTTCCCAGTAGGGTGCAACAGAGCTGTCCTACTGCAGCAGACATACAGTATACACCACACCTGCAGTCCCCTTCCCAGTAGGGTGCAACAGAGCTGTCCTACTGCAGCAGACATACAGTATACACCACACCTGCAGTCCCCTTCCCAGTAGGGTGCAACAGAGCTGTCCTACTGCAGCAGAGTACAGTATACACCACACCTGCAGTCCCCTTCCCAGTAGGGTGCAACAGAGCTGTCCTACTGCAGCAGACATACAGTATACACCACACCTGCAGTCCCCTTCCCAGTAGGGTGCAACAGAGCTGTCCTACTGCAGCATACATACAGTATACACCACACCTGTAGTCCCCTTCCCAGTAGGGTGCAACAGAGCTGTCCTACTGCAGCAGACATACAGTATACACCACACCTGCAGTCCCCTTCCCAGTAGGGTGCAACAGAGCTGTCCTACTGCAGCAGACATACAGTATACACCACACCTGTAGTCCCCTTCCCAGTAGGGTGCAACAGAGCTGTCCTACTGCAGCAGACATACAGTATACACCACACCTGTAGTCCCCTTCCCAGTAGGGTGCAACAGAGCTGTCCTACTGCAGCAGACATACAGTATACACCAGAGAAAGGGTAGGCATTGATAACCAGGATTGTAAAATGACTGCTTACAAATGTGCACACACTGCTTACCTCATTTGCACACACTGTATATATACTGTATATGTGTATACACCACACCTGCAGTCCCCTTCCCAGTAGGGTGCAACAGAGCTGTCCTACTGCAGCAGACATACAGTATACACCACACCTGCAGTCCCCTTCCCAGTAGGGTGCAACAGAGCTGTCCTACTGCAGCAGAGTACAGTATACACCACACCTGTAGTCCCCTTCCCAGTAGGGTGCAACAGAGCTGTCCTACTGCAGCAGAGTACAGTATACACCACACCTGCAGTCCCCTTCCCAGTAGGGTGCAACAGAGCTGTCCTACTGCAGCAGACATACAGTATACACCACACCTGCAGTCCCCTTCCCAGTAGGGTGCAACAGAGCTGTCCTACTGCAGCAGAGTACAGTATACACCTCACCTGCAGTCCCCTTCCCAGTAGGGTGCAACAGAGCTGTCCTACTGCAGCAGAGTACAGTATACACCACACCTGTAGTCCCCTTCCCAGTAGGGTGCAACAGAGCTGTCCTACTGCAGCAGACATACAGTATACACCACACCTGCAGTCCCCTTCCCAGTAGGGTGCAACAGAGTTGTCCTACTGCAGCAGACATACAGTATACACCACACCTGCAGTCCCCTTCCCAGTAGGGTGCAACAGAGCTGTCCTACTGCAGCAGACATACAGTATACACCACACCTGCAGTCCTCTTCCCAGTAGGGTGCAACAGAGCTGTCCTACTGCAGCAGACATACAGTATACACCACACCTGCAGTCCCCTTCCCAGTAGGGTGCAACAGAGCTGTCCTACTGCAGCAGACATACAGTATACACCACACCTGCAGTACCCTTCCCAGTAGGGTGCAACAGAGCTGTCCTACTGCAGCAGAGTACAGTATACACCACACCTGCAGTCCCCTTCCCAGTAGGGTGCAACAGAGCTGTCCTACTGCAGCAGACATACAGTATACACCTCACCCGTAGTCCCCTTCCCAGTAGGGTGCAACAGAGCTGTCCTACTGCAGCAGAGTACAGTATACACCACACCTGCAGTCCCCTTCCCAGTAGGGTGCAACAGAGCTGTCCTACTGCAGCAGACATACAGTATACACCACACCTGCAGTCCCCTTCCCAGTAGGGTGCAACAGAGCTGTCCTACTGCAGCAGACATACAGTATACACCTCACCTGTAGTCCCCTTCCCAGTAGGGTGCAACCGAGCTGTCCTACTGCAGCAGAGTACAGTATACACCACACCTGCAGTCCCCTTCCCAGTGGGGTGCAACAGAGCTGTCCTACTGCAGCAGACATACAGTATACACCACACCTGCAGTCCCCTTCCCAGTAGGGTGCAACAGAGCTGTCCTACTGCAGCAGACATACAGTATACACCACACCTGCAGTCCCCTTCCCAGTAGGGTGCAACAGAGCTGTCCTACTGCAGCAGAGTACAGTATACACCACACCTGTAGTCCTCTTCCCAGTAGGGTGCAACAGAGCTGTCCTACTGCAGCAGAGTACAGTATACACCACACCTGCAGTCCCCTTCCCAGTAGGGTGCAACAGAGCTGTCCTACTGCAGCAGAGTACAGTATACACCACACCTGCAGTCCCCTTCCCAGTAGGGTGCAACAGAGCAGTCCTACTGCAGCAGAGTACAGTATACACCACACCTGCAGTCCCCTTCCCAGTAGGGTGCAACAAAGCTGTCCTACTGCAGCAGAGTACAGTATACACCACACCTGCAGTCCCCTTCCCAGTGGGGTGCAACAGAGCTGTCCTACTGCAGCAGACATACAGTATATACCACACCTGTAGTCCCCTTCCCAGTAGGGTGCAACAGAGCTGTCCTACTGCAGCAGACATCACACCTGTAGTCCCCTTCCCAGTAGGTTGCAACAGAGCTGTCCTACTGCAGCAGACATACAGTATACACCACACCTGCAGTCCCCTTCCCAGTAGGGTGCAACAGAGCTGTCCTACTGCAGCAGACATACAGTATACACCACACCTGCAGTCCCCTTCCCAGTAGGGTGCAACAGAGCTGTCCTACTGCAGCAGACATACAGTATACACCACACCTGCAGTCCCCTTCCCAGTAGGGTGCAACAGAGCTGTCCTACTGCAGCAGAGTACAGTATACACCACACCTGCAGTCCCCTTCCCAGTAGGGTGCAACAGAGCTGTCCTACTGCAGCAGACATACAGTATACACCACACCTGCAGTCCCCTTCCCAGTAGGGTGCAACAGAGCTGTCCTACTGCAGCATACATACAGTATACACCACACCTGTAGTCCCCTTCCCAGTAGGGTGCAACAGAGCTGTCCTACTGCAGCAGACATACAGTATACACCACACCTGCAGTCCCCTTCCCAGTAGGGTGCAACAGAGCTGTCCTACTGCAGCAGACATACAGTATACACCACACCTGTAGTCCCCTTCCCAGTAGGGTGCAACAGAGCTGTCCTACTACAGCAGACATACAGTATACACCACACCTGTAGTCCCCTTCCCAGTAGGGTGCAACAGAGCTGTCCTACTGCAGCAGACATACAGTATACACCAGAGAAAGGGTAGGCATTGATAACCAGGATTGTAAAATGACTGCTTACAAATGTGCACACACTGCTTACCTCATTTGCACACACTGTATATATACTGTATATGTGTATACACCACACCTGCAGTCCCCTTCCCAGTAGGGTGCAACAGAGCTGTCCTACTGCAGCAGACATACAGTATACACCACACCTGCAGTCCCCTTCCCAGTAGGGTGCAACAGAGCTGTCCTACTGCAGCAGAGTACAGTATACACCACACCTGCAGTCCCCTTCCCAGTAGGGTGCAACAGAGCTGTCCTACTGCAGCAGACATACAGTATACACCACACCTGTAGTCCCCTTCCCAGTAGGGTGCAACAGAGCTGTCCTACTGCAGCAGACATACAGTATACACCACACCTGTAGTCCCCTTCCCAGTAGGGTGCAACAGAGCTGTCCTACTGCAGCAGAGTACAGTATACACCACACCTGTAGTCCCCTTCCCAGTAGGGTGCAACAGAGCTGTCCTACTGCAGCAGAGTACAGTATACACCACACCTGTAGTCCCCTTCCCAGTAGGGTGCAACAGAGCTGTCCTACTGCAGCAGACATACAGTATACACCACACCTGCAGTCCCCTTCCCAGTAGGGTGCAACAGAGCTGTCCTACTGCAGCAGAGTACAGTATACACCACACCTGCAGTCCCCTTCCCAGTAGGGTGCAACAGAGCTGTCCTACTGCAGCAGACATACAGTATACACCACACCTGCAGTCCCCTTCCCAGTAGGGTGCAACAGAGCTGTCCTACTGCAGCAGACATACAGTATACACCACACCTGCAGTCCCCTTCCCAGTAGGGTGCAACAGAGCTGTCCTACTGCAGCAGACATACAGTATACACCACACCTGTAGTCCCCTTCCCAGTAGGGTGCAACAGAGCTGTCCTACTACAGCAGACATACAGTATACACCACACCTGCAGTCCCCTTCCCAGTAGGGTGCAACAGAGCTGTCCTACTGCAGCAGAGTACAGTTGTTCGTAGTAAAACGTGTCAGACCCCAGGATGCAGCACTAGAGGGGGGCTGTACTGTACATGTAGCAGAAATACTCCAGATTTACCACCCAGATTAGTCATTGAAGCAACAGCCAGAGTCGTCATTGAAGCGTTTCACTATGTGTCAGAAGTGCAGCACTGTAAACTTCCTTTGACAATTAAATAATGCAATAACGGGGTGTCCCATTTTGGTCTGTTGTCTCGGTGTTGGACTGAACATAAACCATCAGGTGGTCTGTTGTCTCGGTGTTGGACTGAACATAAACCATCAGGTGGTCTGTTGTCTCGGTGTTGGACTGAACATAAACCATCAGGTGGTCTGTTGTCTCGGTGATGGACTGGACATAAACCAT